>NW_006763136.1:1050944-1334437 GCF_000264905.1 Stereum hirsutum FP-91666 SS1
GGTATATAAGGAGGGAGGAGCGCAAGCGAGCAATCCCCCCCAGAAGTTTAACGGGAATCAACAGTCTAAGAAGCAGAAATTGAAAATCTTGCTTCCTACCTACCTCACATCAGAAGTAGACTAGGAAATATATTTGTGTCACCTTATTTGCATCTGTACGAAGAAGTACTTGTGCAAATATAATCTTGTCTCAGTCAAACCAGCTTGAACATTGTTGCGCTCAACTAGGAGTGCAATATCTGTGTGAACTTGCGTCTCTAAGAGCAATCCTATATTGTCCCAACCATTAAACTCGGTCTATTCACACCCACACCACAAATAACAGAGAAAAACCACAATATCCTTAACTCAATAGGCAGTCTCTGAAGAGCCGGAAAACCGAGTACTGTCTAGGTTTGAATCATTTCTACCGCATTTCATCGCTTTGGGAACACCTCCTTCCGTCCTATGATGATTTAGGTCAACTAAACAGTACTGATATTACAGCTGTGACTCACCTATCCCAGTTTCCCAAGTCCATGAGGTTGAGATTTCCAATCACGCCGAATATGCGGACCGTCATGCGTTGAAGAGAAGGAGGACGGAGAGAAAGTTCACTGAATGGTCGTGGGACATGTACAACGTCGAACTTTCTCGTAGGATCTGTAGAGTGAGGGATCTCTTGGAGTTTTACCCATTCAAACAGAGCATCAAAGTCTCCCGGCATATACATCTCCCTGGGCATATCCGACCACTCGAGGGGTTCAGAGTTAGTACGGGCGATTTTTTGCGGATATGAATCTCTGATCAAACCGAGTGCGACGGTATCTGGTACAAGGAGTAAGTAGATGATTGTTAGTTGGTCTGTCGGGAACGGGACGGCACGCTCACCTTGTATGAATGCCATTCTTTATTTGGTGATATGTACATAGCTCTGCCAACCCGTTCTTTTATAGCTGATAGTGTAGTCAACCATTCGTTCGACAGCCACAACCAATTGTGGCAAGCCTCGCCACAACCGGGAATTGCCAAGAATGAGCCAGAGTTCTGGACGTCGGTTTTTTTTGCAATTCGTGGGCGCACCATATGGAGCGTCACTGCATCTCCGCATGGTGAAGTCCTTCGAGGGTACGTTTGTGTTGTGTGTCGACATTCAGATGTTGACCTCTCCGTACCATCGTTCCTTTGCCCTCACCACTGAGTCTGCAGCTCGACACAAGAAACGTCTGGAACCTTTGATCTCGTTCCGATACGCTGACCCGTGTTCGCCCCAAATCGGCATCCTGTCCTGCTTGACTCGACTATGCTGTACCCAGCTGCGTGCACTTTAACGCCTCTCTTCGTTGAGACTTGCGTAGCCGACATTGAAGGCTGTTCCGCTATGGTCTAGAATGTCTGCGCATTGTCTTGTTCCGGGCTTGTATCCACGCGTCCAGTGCGTCTGAAAGGCCTCTGTCTGCTGCGTCTGCTGTGTCGGTACTTGGGTGAATGAAATCACGGCTAGTACGGAAGCACGAGTACCCTCTCGTCTGGAACTGTGCTTCGCTCGAATCACGCCCCAAATTATGTCGTCTGCATTGACTTGACGATCCACTGGCTGATGTTCAATGACAAGTCCGTCTCTACTAGGTAGCTGCATTCCTATAAATATTAAAGTCGCAGTGGTATCCTATCTCATTATATCTGTATGCCTCCCAAGCGACCCCTCTCATCCATTATCAACGAACGTCAACAACTGTCTTCCGAAGGAACGTCCTCGAAAAAGACAAGGTGATCCCGTTTTATAGCACGCAACTCATATTGTTCCACTCACTCTATGATAGAAACTCTACGAAGGCCCTCCAGGAAATCATAACGTGGGTATTTGGCGATTCGTCCAGTTTGTGTCTTCACTGACATTGTACGGTATAGCGACGATGCTCCCCTTAGCCCTGCTCCTGATAGCCCAGCAGGTTCAGTCGACGCTCCGAGGTCTGTGCAGTCCTTGTGTCCCGTCTTTCTTCACTTAATGATGTGCGATACATGTCTAAAACAGGAGTGAGCACGGCAATCTCTCCGCAACGTGAGTTTTTTTGTATGAGTCAAATCGTCAATGATGCTGATAGGACATATTTCTCAGTGTATCCGGCAGCGGGGACTCCCGATCTGAGGACAGTAACCAGCGCAGTGAACCATCGACAACAAAGTAAGTTCTGTTTTCGGCTGTATGTGTATAATCTACGTCATGGCTAACTCGTCTATTTCGAAGCTCGCCAGCCAAAGATAACTCCCGAGCGCAAAATAATGTTTCCGGCGAGGGGAACTCGGCATCAGGTTCAAGAGAGCCCGAGCGCGCGGCACCATTGTCAAACACTTCCCCAAATAATGAACCCCCAACGCATGCCGGGACTTCTGCCGCTCAGCGACAGTCGCTATCCAGTGATACTCTCAACCCCGATGGTACCGAACAGGACGACCCAACATTTGACCCTTCAACGTCTGCTTCGGATCCCGCTACGTTAGAGGAAATAATCACTTCATATGAAGTACCCGAGCACTTCAACGAGACCCTTCAACGGTGAGTATAGAATTTCACGTCTGATTCGTACGTCGACTAATGCCCTGGCGTCGCAGACGAGTCAGAGCCTTGCTTCTCTACCGCAATCAAGGAGATAGCCTCTTCTCTTTGTCGTACCTTCCTTGGACGCAAGTCTGTTGGGGATCCTGGGAGAATGGAACCGCCAACAGACTTTGCATTCGAGGTCAAGAGTCCACCGCGATCACAGTCTGGCTGATAGGACACCTCAATCGACTCCATATGTTTGAGGACGACGGATCTTTCAAGCACAAGGTTTCTATTTCTGTAACTCTGTTAACGAATCATATGCTACGCTCGGGGTTCAAAGTCTTGACGGAGCTCTCCAAGCCGCCCGAACGTGAGTTCAGTACGAACTCGAACTTTTTCGAAACTAACATTTCTCTCTCAGCCGTGGATACGAGTTTTCGGCGTATCAACGCCTCGCGTTGGTTGACATCACGTAGGCCTGGACAACGAGAAATTCATGTGCGTCTACTGCCTACACTCTTTGCTGTTGCGTCCTTAGACGTCTCCAACTTCTTCTGCGAGTGCTGATATTCTGTCTGTCTTCGATGTCAGGTGGACGCCTTCCACGAATGCTACGATGCCACTCGGCGATATCAGACGAAGACCTTGATGCCTCATAAAGATGTCGAAGACTTAAAGGAGGGCGATCTGGTCCTCGTCGAAGCTCAGATATCCCGGTTCAGTACGTCGACAGATTACAGAAGTCGACCACAGGCAAAGGACAAGGCCAAAGCTCGGAATAGAGGGTTCGTTGAATGGAAGGCTATGTTCGAGCTGTCGTCTGTTTCCCTCCTCAGAGAGCGCCCAGACATTGCTGAGCAACCGTCACGAGTTATCTCGTCTGTCACTCACTTTACGGGGTCGATTTAGGCTCTTCATTTTTTTTGCCACTGCTACATATTTTTTTCTTTATACCTCTTCGAAAAACCACAAAAAAATTAGCACCATTTGTATAACATGCTCACATATAAAAAAAACTCCCCAAAAAAAAGCTCTTTGATAATACCTCGTATATCGTTCAAGTTGGAGGAGATCACGCCACCAAAACATCTGCGCCACTTAAAGACCACGCGTGCGAAAACTCTACATATTTGCCTATCTTCGGCTACATCCGATTTATCTCTATCTCTTCTACCATGAACACACCGACTCTACCTGTGGTAAGAAATAGACTAATCGATATTTACATAAACTCATGGGATTTTTAGGATGTGCTGGACCGCATGACCAAAGCTCTAGTAGCTTTGGACGCCAGACTGTCTGGGTTAACTTCTGCTGTGGATAGTATGCGCGACAGCTTTGACGACATGAAGCAGGAGATGCGCTCCTATCTGGCGGGACCTTCTGGCTGGCCTGCAGTAGAACGTCCGTCTCAGTCGACAACTACTCATCGTTCTCGCTCAGAGGATGAACCTCCCCAGGTTTGTTGCGAGGTCACTTCCTTCACGGTCAAAGACTCACATGTCTCTATAGTCGTTTCTATTACACCCTTCGATTTGGGCCGCGTCCGGATCCGGGGATACAACTACACCTCAGTCACGAGAAAGTGGTCATCGAAGGTAACATTGATGTTCATTAGGTGTCGTACAAGGTTATACTAACGGACATGCACAGTTTAAACTCACGCTCTAATTCGATACCAGCGAAACAACCCGGCGACGAATACAGAGCGACATTTCCCGTGCCCTCTGCAGCGGTGGCGTGTGTTCCATGTAGGACACGAAAATGCAAATGTATTGGCGCATCCCCGATCACCGGGGAGACATGCATGTAAGTGTTTCGGACTATAAGACCTAGTGTTCCGCACTGAACCGTCGTAGTTCATGCTATACCAGAGGGATCGAATGCTCGTACGCGACGTCAGATCGCCTTCAAGTTCCGCGCAATTCAAAAAAGTACCATGGTGCTGGATCCGATTCTGTGCTGTGAACGAACTCTCCACCCTTTTTCTTGTGACATACCCTGTTTCGATCATCTAGACCGTCCATTTGATAACTTTTTCTTGATAGGCAAATCTAGAACCGCCACCTTTCCTTCACTACTTAACTCCTTCCTTTGGCCATTGTCACAATATGCACGAACCTACCGACGCAGAGATCGCCACTGCACTATTATCTATTATCTCGGTCTGGAGAGAACGAAAGAATTTCCTACATTTCCTCCATTATTGGGTAAAATTGCAACATCCTTTGTGGCGTTTCACTTTCAAGGTTAGTAAATCATATGTATTTCAATGCGTTTGCTGATATCTCGCTGCAGAGATTGGCATCTGTTTACGCTACCCTACAACACGACCTCGTTCCTCCCGACCCAATGTACACGCCTCAGTGGTCCGGCGTTATCATTCATCCGGATGGATTCGACCTTTCACCTCTGAAGGACCCAGAATCGCTCATAGGCCATCTCGATCTGTGCCTCGTCGAGTTCGACCAGGACGGCGCAGTAACGAAACAATCATTAGCAGATTTGATTGGTAGTGCGGGTGCTACGTGCTTCACCAACGCGTACGACCGAGACTCTCGTATCGATGACTGGTATTACGCGTTCTATGCGGACATGTCAGACACTACTAGTCCTCCGAACCCTATCGCAGATATTGTGAAGCCTGCTTCAGACCCTCCTATCAGAGGCCGCGTCTTAGTTGTTCTAAACGGACCTGAAGATGGGACGTGGGAGCTGACGCAGAGGATTAGCGAGGTCGTACTGGGAAGGACATTATGGTGGTATCGGATGTCAGGAAACACGGTATGGGATGTATTCGGAGAGAGGGAGCTGCGACGTTATGTCAGGACGATGGTGTAAATGGTCGGTAGATATTCATATTGCATCTCCGCCGATTGCTCATTGCTACTTTTCTAGACGTTTGCAATTGCGTGCTCTTGTATGTATTGTGTAGTGCGAATAATCCCCGCTCAATTATATCTCTTTCCACACTTCCGCAGCTGAAGAATCTCCTTTGGCTTGTAAGCTGACCAGTCTAAGTATGTCAAGGCATTGTCTTCAGGCCGAGAACCGCCATTTGCAAACGACTGCATGAAGACAATTAGTTAGCGTGCGCATCTATGGACAGGCCCAGACCTTTGGTTGTTCCGAGGTAGGACATGATCCCAATTCCAATATTCGCTGTAATGGCGACGACTACGCAATTGAATGTACCCTGATTTTCGGCACCGCTTTCTGGCTAATACCTTGCTGAAGTATATAAGCTTCGAACGCCCATCTCTAACATGCATCCTCAACACAACACCCATGTCTACTATTCCCTGTATGCATCTTTTTTGTGTAGACTTTTTAATGATCTGACACGTCGATCACTCTTTAGGGAGAACCTCAACAACCGTCTTTCGACGCGTGCATATCCCCAAAGATGCTTCGGATCAATATGATGCACTATCAAGCCATAGGAGCTACGTTCCGATATACAAGACAGAACTATTACATTGGCTACGGGTAATTTCTGCATCGTGTAACACCCGCGAAATCCTCAACTACCCTTTCAATGTTGTGTATGGCTACTCGTTGAATCTGCCATCTCCGAGGCGAGTAGAGATAAGAGTACAAGGTGTGCTAGAGCTGGGCGCCATGGCCACCAAAGTTCGTGTATCGTATGTATGGTTCTCCTATGGAGTGTGAATTTGCCGCTCACCTTCGCTATACAGAAGAACTACATCCCTCGGATCGGATCTAGTACGATGGATGCAACTTGGATATGGTCGTCCCAAATATCGCGAGCGCTTTGAGGCCCAAATCAAAGCGTTGAGACGCATCGCAGATACTTGTAAGGTACAAATAGGCTTGTCTCCTTCAACATTGCCTCTGCCACGCTCGCTCTACCTTCGTCGTCGGGAGGATACGCCGGTAGTAAGTGTTTGCTTCTTCATCAATGTGTCGGCTCACGATGTAACTCCTTATCTAGCGACTAGAGGTCCCTGATCTCGAAATATTCGATCTCAACGAGGACACCGGTGTACTCGAGAATATCGAAGGTCATCACTTGAACGTAGGGGATTTACTCGACGTCAATGTCCATGTAGAGCCCACGGTATATCGCGGTGATGACTCAGTACCCCGTACCGTGATATACTTCTCTTTCGACAGAGTAGTAAGAGTAGCTAAGACGACAGGACCTGTGAGCATGTTTAAGATACAACTTTCGGAGACATTGACTTTACCACTCTTCCTAGCGTACCCGGAGCACCGATAGACCCATTCATAACTTTCCTCACGACTATGACATACGTTATTCGGAGAGTCAGATGCTGGGTCACACTGTAGTGAGACGCATCGACCGATATTCATCAGCCGAAGAAAGTGTGTTGCTCCTTACTACAGTTGTCGTTCGCTTACTGAATGCGAGGTGTCTATTTCAAGGACGTCTACTGGACGAATTGAACCTGGATTGGGATAAATTCTATGCAGAGCAGGATTCTGAACCATGGATATAAGATCCGGATGTTTTGTACTTCACACTCACGGATCAATATAATAAACACCCACTCACTATACATGACATTGATTTGCCCACTGCGGGCCACTGTGGCGACGATGAAACACATTGTTATTATCCCTCTCGGCAGTTGCCGTACCCGTGTCCCGGCGCGATGCAGCAACTCTGGTCTTCAATACCCTGTGATGTATACGCGAAACCTCGTTCTGGTATAGAGGTACAAGTCATTTACTGCGCCGCTCTGGACTAATAAAGGATGAGTCTCGACTCCAGAGAATGTCTTCCGTCTCTAAGTGTGCTGTGCAATGGCGAACTTGTATGACCTGCTCATATATATTTACGAGCGCGTCATGATCCTTCTTGACTGCAACATGCGACTACTAGATCTACCCCTCGAGCTGCTTATACATATTCTTTCTGCATTGACGCTAACCGACATGCGGGTCCTTATGCTCGTCAACACTGGGTGGCGTCACTTGATACAGCGATTTCTTTCTCGCAAACTCAACGTAGGCCTACGCCCCTTCGTCGGGGATCCAGATTTGCTACGGAATATACTTCGAACATCACACTCTGTCATCTCTGGATCCTTCGCCATTGACTTTGGATTCCACGGCACCATATGTCCCTCGATTCAAGTAGACGACCTTGATATATACTGTGGAGTCGCCAATGCCATAACAGTTATCGACCATCTGTGCCGCAATGAAGGATACCTCGCGCTCCCTATGACATCCCTTCCTTGCACACATTGGATAGGTGACCATGACTCTGGGATTGCATCGGTAGTTCGGATGTTACATCCTCGAGGCACAAAAGTGGATGTCATATGCAGTACAAGGATCTCTGCCTTGCATCCCATCGCATACTCCTGGAGTACACTTGCGATGTCATTCTTGACCGCGGACGGCTTTTGCTCCGCCTACTATTCCTTGGCACTGAAGGGGATTGGGTGTCTTAACCCATCGCGGCAAAACACGATCCCCTTGAAATCGCGCGTCAAGAAGTATAAAAGAATGGGGTTCCGTATCGTCGATTTCGATGACCGTGAAGTGCGATCGTATATGTTCTCTCGCACGTAGTGTATCTGTGCTGATTTGCTCCGCCAGGTGTACTCCCACCATACTTATTCTTCAGCTCTTCCGGAGGCGGCCTTGCCATCACCTCAAAAGCCGGAAGTACGTGGCACTTTCAATAATGATATCTCATATTTGCTTTATCTAACTCTACAATGCAGAACGCACTGACTGTATGGAATTGCCCCCATGTGCCTCGTCGGTTCAGCGATGTAGGATCCTTTCGTATGCACTTCGGAATTCCCTCAGCGACGACGGAAGAACACGCCTTATTCCCTTTCGAGGAGCCTGAATGGACTATGGGTGGCGCAGAATGTGGCGGCGCTTGTAGACGGAGATCACGAAGTTTAGTGAAGCCCATAACAGCGTATTTGTGATTGGATTGAGTGGGTATTCTTCTCCGTCTTTTTCTCTCTTACAGCTGGTGCACATTGTTGACTTAGAGAAAGCTAGACTCTACAAACCGAACATGCACAGGAAATTCGACGCCTTGGCAGTATCATATGCAGGCTGTGCAGAACCCTCATTTCGCGATGTCTTACGGGTATTCATATAGATAAATATCCAATCACTTAAAGTAAGTACTCCAAACTCTAGATCACTCCATTTAGACGCTAGGTCTAGACGACACTAAAGTCTTATTTGAAATTGACACTCATGCGCTTTTTGGGACGCATTCTAGGTCTTCTCTTTGCTGTAGTGGTCTTAAGCATTCAACGACGGATCCTGGGATGGGCATAACATCTTATGTCCCTCATTCGCTGTATGATCCAATCGTAACCGTTTTCCGAATTACGCTGATTTTGCTACCATTCGTCGCAGGGAAAGATACGTCTACGCTTTTACGAGCCGAGCGGACTGGCAAGACGTCCGCTTGGAACGAGAAAGACCCTGCGTCGTTCGTCCCTCAAGGAAGCCAAGAGCTGATGCAGTGGCTAAGGGTGGTCTCTACGGCGGATCCTTCTTCTTGGCCATTGAACTATCCATTTCGTGTTGTTTACGCCCATCTACTACCTTGTTTTTCTCCGCCTTCCGTTGAAGTACGTATCCAAGGCGTGATAGAAGATGGATCAGTCAAGCGAGGTGTTTGGGTGCAGTAAGTAGTTTTTATTTTTCTATTGTCCCAAATACGCTCACTGTTTGTGTATAGGCGACCAAAGGTCTTTGGCCAGGAGAGTATCCGGTGGCTCAGGCTCGGCTACGGGAAAGCCGAGCACCAAGAACGATTTCAGACCCAGCTGAGAACGTTGCGGTCTATCGCGGATACATGCAAGAGACAACTTAGCTTGCCTCCATCGACTTTACCTCTTCCTACATCTATCTGTCTTCGGCGTAGGACACCGGAATTTGTCGGTGTCGTTATCATGTCTTATTTTACTGTGTCTAACATGATATACTCCATCAGGGCGACTCTATGACCGCACCGATAGTCAATGAAATCAATGGGAAAACTGGTGTTCTCGAAAAACGTTCACTTAACGACCTTCGAGTGGGTGACATGCTTGACATCAACGTAGATGTCGAGGTGGCCGTCTATAGGGCAGAGGACTCTGTTCCTCGAACTGCGGTATATTTTTCCTTCGACAGACTTGTGAGAGTAGCACGAGCTACAGGACTGGTCGGTTTCCTTTCGCCTAATCACCACAGCTGTGTCTCTTACTTCCATTATCATAGAATCGGAGCCGTAAACTCGGTAAACTAATTTCGCACGACCTCCTTGACTTTCGTTACGTGGAGAAGGACACGATAGGACATACCATGGTGGAGCCTATCGACCAACCGTTGACTCCTGATGAAAGTATGTCAGCACCTCCTCATTGCTATTATTACTCTGCCTGATTGTCGAAGACTCTCCTTGAAGGTCTTCTCGTGAAATCACTGAATATGAAGTGGAAGCAAAAGCAAATGTCTCCAGCTTAACTTTCAGATTGTATATATATATATCCACATTAGACTCGTTTGTTAAATACTTAGATGAATACAACCTCCTCTCACATAATACAGTAGCAATGACGAAAAAGCATGTTACTTTTGTTTCTGAGTCAGTTCTGCCACTGTGGCGCATCTTATCTTATCATGGTTATCAGATCGAACCGCGTTCCGCCTTCGGCCACTTAGCTCACTCTGTCTACTTACTCTCCCTCTTGCTGAAGGCTTTGTTTTGGCTCTCTGTTGTGTCTGGGTTCCCTGTGCAATATATGCGTGCTCTAGGCTAAGGACGGTCCACGGTAGCTCTAGAAGGCATGGTGAGCCTCGATCTAGACGAGAGGTCGTTTCGTGACAATGTTGAACTGGAAGACTCGCACCCCAAAAATGGTCTATAAAGCTAGCTTGGTGATACCATGGTTCGAGTGACAATCTCATCATGCCTCTACTCGAACTACCTACCGAGATCCACATACAAGTACTTTCGACTCTGTCGCTGGCAGACATGCGCGTCATGATGCTCGTCAGTGCTGGGTGGCACCACTTAATAAAGACCTTCCTTACTCGCAAACTCCATATCGGTCTCCTTCCATACGTCGACGACCCTCCAGCCTTCCAAGACACCATGCGTCGGACACACTCCGTTATCTCTGGATCCTTCGCGCTCGACTTCGCGCTACACGGTACTACACGCCCACCCTTCGCCGTTTCCGACCTTGACGTCTATTGTGGTGTCGCCAATGCCATAACAGTCATCGAATATCTCCGCCACAAGGAGAGTTACTTAGCTATTCCACTCGCATTTTTACCTTGCGTGCACTGGATCGACGATTACGACGGTGGGATCGCGACTGTTGTTCGTATGCTGCATCCACGAGGCTCCAAGATCGATATCATATGCAGCTCCAGAATTTCTGCTCTACATCCTCTCAGTTATTTCTGGAGCACGGCGGTGATGTCGTTCTTGACAGCAGATGGTTTTTGCTCTGCCTACCACTCCCTCACCGAGCGAGGCATCTCATGTATCAATCCGTCTCGGGAAGTCACTCCCCGCGTCAAGCGGTGCATCAAAAAGTACGAAATGAGGGGTTTCCTTATCGATGACTTCGGCATAAATCAGGTGAGAGTAGAGTCTAATGCGAAAAAGAAATTCTAACTGATACGTCCCCAGACTGCTCCACACACCACTCATGTTCTTGACACGGACGATGCTTGTGCAACGCCACCGCAGAATGTAAGTCTGCACTCATGTTTTTTTGTGTTTGTTTGTTGGCGCTATCTCACTATTTGGAATAGAATGACGACTATCAATGGAACTGTCCTCATGTCACACGACGATTTAGTGATGCTGGCTCCCTGCACCTATCTTTCGGGATGCAGTTGGGTGCTACTTCATCTTCATTGCCGTTCCCTTTCGAGGAGCCAGAATGGATCATGGGGGGTAAAAAGTGTGCCGGATGTGAAAGGATATCGGGTGGTGGTGTACTGCCCTACGCGCCTCACTTTTGAGCCATGATTGTTTTCGTTCGTTGTTCGTCCGTCCGTCCGTCACTCTCTGTTTCTTGAAACCCCCACTCACCCGAATTCTGTAAAACCAGTATTATTCTTTGATATTATATGAATGTACAACATGATTGTTCTAGACCTTGTTTCGAGCTAGATCAGTCTGGTTCACCCTCAAACGATTCCAGGGTGTAGTCCAAGGTTTGTTTGGTCCGGGCGATACATAGCCACATATATATACGGTACGATCTCCAACGATTAGGTCCCATATGCACCATGTCAACGCTTGTCTGTATGTTATGTTGGTGAACTTCGCGTTGGTCTGATGTCAAATTGATCTTGCTTTGTTCTAGATCGAGGACTATGTACCCTTCTCCGCCGTTACGATCCTCCCCTTCGTGTAGTTCAAGTTCGCGCGCGTCACCCAGAAAGGCGCACGGTTCCGGACACGTCGATCGGCATCAACCACTTCATTCGCGTCATTTCGGCTCTGGATGATGTGGATGAACTCGAATACCCCTTCCATGTCGTGTATAGCTCTCTTCATCCGGTACCAATGCAGTTCAACATGCGCGTCCAGGGTGTATTCATTGACGGAGATCTGACACCTTACGGGAACTGGGCATAGTTAGTGACTCCCTCGTGACATCGCAGTTCATAAACTAACTTTCCGCATCAGTAATGGAGAAATAGGGCCAGACCCTCTTCAGTGGATGCAATTGTACTGGGGATACAGCGCCTTCAAAGAGCAATTTGAGGCCCAGAACGCTCATCTTAGAGCCGTCGTGGATGCCTGCTTCAGCCAAGTAGGACTGCCCGCTCCTCAAGCCGAGACCCCTCCCCTCCTGTGTCTTCGACGAAGGATCTTTCGCACTGTAAGACCATACATCTCTAACCACAGGAATGATCGCTGGGCTAATATCGTCTTGCAGTTGGCGGATGCTCAAGTTGGTTACGCTCTGCGGTTTGATGAACTTCGTCCGGACGGTACCCTCTTGAGGTGTGGCCCGAACGACATCTATCCAGGTGATGTAGTTGAAGCTCTGGTCACGGTGGATATCGCTGTCACACGGGCTGAAGACACCATCCCCCGAACTTCAGTCTACCTGAGTTTTAATAGAGTCACTGTCATCGCGACTGAACAAGATATGTGGACAGTACGTGTCGCAAACACATTTCCAATACCCTTCCACGCACGCTAACACAATATGCTAGCTCACGGGGGAGAAGTACGAGAGACCGGACAGGGATAGTCGTCTAGATTTCTACACAGCAGGCAATATGGGCTGGAGTGGCCCATATGCTCCCGCCATAGATCCTTGAGAAAGAGGGTGCACAGCATGGGATGCAAAGTAGGGCCAAGCGGAACCGCAACTCCACACCCTCGTTCTTGTTCTAGCTCTCCGTACGGAGCATGCTCCTTGTCGTATAAGAACTGTCCCGAACATACATCAAGTAGTCAGTATACAACTTCACTTCACCGTTTTACGTGCCCACTGTCAAGCGCCACACTTATCCATGTCTACCGCTCTCGAGAGGCTCCGTGCTTTAGTGGGTTTGATCATAGCGTTGATGGGATATAGGGCTGATTTGAATGTATAGCGCCGATCTCGTCTTCATACCCGCGACGCTTCGCCACGCCTCCTGCATCAACGCCCTCCTACTCCTTTCCCAACTAGTCCGGTTTCCCCCCTTCCTGGCTTAACTCGTTCCCCGGATCTAGTTCCATCTACACATTGTTCTTCGCCAACGGGATACTACAGACCTCCAACACCTTATCCGTCCGACGATTGCGCCTCGAGTATGACGTTCGCTCGTCCACCAACTCCCTTCCCAACCGAACCGTTCACACCCACTCCCTTGTCTCGCTATCACACGTATGACCTCACCCCTGCTCGCTGGAATGGAGGCTACCGGACCACTGTCAGTCTTATTCGACATCGTGTCTTATGTTCGCGTAACTGATACGAGCCTTGTGTAGTCTACGCGGGAGCTTCTCGTACCCAAGCGAGTCTCTCGCTCGTCAGGAGACATAACATTGAGTTCCGACGATGGGACAGATGAATCTGTGAGTTCATCGTGTCTACTCCGGGTTAGGTCAACTGTTGAACAATATTACCAGGACTCCACCGTTTTAGAATCTTCTGGCCCGTCAAGCACTTCCTCCGGCGTCGCTACGGGGCTTATCGCGCACCGCGACAACATACAGGAACACCCCATGCCCGTTGAAGACGCGACATTGCCTACCGCCATAAACGCTGATAGGTTAGGTCCAGGTGGGGGAGATGATAAGAGCGGTCGAAGCTCAGAAGGTGATGATAACATAGACAGCGTGGCTCAGGGTTCATCTTCTTCGTCTTCTTCTTTGGACGAAGAAGACATAGGAGTCCATTGGGTTAATGGCCACAAGGAGTACGAAGTGGAAAGAATTCTTGCTCATCGTATTTTTCCAGAGGCCACATATTTTCTGGTGAGATGGGCTGGATACTCGTACCACGATGATCTTTGGCTTCCGGCCAGCGACCTTAGACACGCACGACAGATTCTTAGAGAGTACAAGGATGCGGCCGGTCTCGATTGATACCGCTGCCTTTCCAATTTCTTCATAGCTTATCTCTTTTTTTGACACCCCCACTCATCGATATTCTCAATGTATACCTACGCTACTATCGGAAATCCACAAAAAAAATGATTCTTTCATCCCGACTGAGCGTGCATCGGGCTCGGGCCACGATGGGTATGCGAGTTTCGATCGGTTCCGATAGGTTGGTCGGATAAATTCGTATCTCTAGCTACTTTATTTCTCGCTTATGGGCAGCACAGGGCAGGAACCATATGGCACTCGCTTGAATCGGTACCCCTCCTAATCGAAGAAAACGTACCGAGAGACTAGCCAAATACTCTGTTGAGGCGATGAGGCGAATGGCATCACTTTGCTCCCTTTCCAGCTCAGTGATGCAAGAGCAAAGTATTTGCAGTGAATGTTTTGTCCAACCATGCATGTCTGTGTCGCAGAAGAAGGGCTAGAGCTCCCATTCATTCATTTTGAACAGTGACCGTGCTTGGTGCGACTGCGTGTTGGTGTGCTACCGCGGGAGAGCTTCCGAAGATGCTTCCGCTCCGCGGCTGCCCGCTGAATGGCGCCACGCATCTTGCCGCTGACAGAGTATCGTCCTTTTGAATCTCCGCCACTTGTCCGCCACCCCAAATTTATTCACATCGAAAGCTCTGCACAAACATCGACAATCGAGATCATGTTGGCAGACTTGTTAAATGCTGGCTGGTAGACGAACCTTGAGGTGCGCTCTCCCCAAGTCTCAAGTTCGCTGTAGTTTCGATGGCTTTGAAGACTCCTCTCGAGCACTGGCAGTCCTCTCTGGGCGTCCTTCCCTCATTCTCTTCCGATACTCAGCTTAAGCTCTCGTACACCACTATTTCTACTATGTTAACGACACTATCACACACTGTTACTCTCCAAGACCGTGAACTATCCGTTACCAAACGCGACGCGGCTCGCGCTCTGACTCAGGCGACTCAGGTCCATTTCCAGCAGTTTGCGGAGCAGGGCGCGCGTAACGCCGCCCTAGAGAGGCAGGTCAAAGACTGTCACGACCTGGTAGTCGGTCTCCTCAATCTCGCAACTGGGCTCTGTCATAACATGAGTACGTACTCGAACTCTTTGACCTAGCTTGGAGGTAGGCTGACCGACTCCGCAGACGGTACATCGTCGTATAGCCTCCATATCCGAGTTGTGATTACTCATCGCACCTGTAGACTCGGTCCGTGGTGATGTTGAGATGTACATCGCCAAATGGGCTGTATACAGCACTCGCTTTCCGGAAACGGTGATGGTGCGACCCATTTGTTTCCAAGTTATCTTCCATCGCCACTAAACAACGGTATTGTAGACCTCCGAGCAGCAGCTTAACTGGATCCGAGATCAGCCTAATGTATCCATCTTAGCGGTGGTAGACCGGTCTGGTATGCATTGCCCACGATCGTATCCGTGTCTCTTGCTGATCGTTCTTTTAGACGGCACTTCCAAAAACGAATCGTCTTTTTCAGGATCGGACGGTAACGCTGCGGGTAAGTACTGCTCATACACGCCGTTGTATTCTGTCTAACGATATATCAGAGGGTGTTATCACTTTGGAGTCCTGGCCCTCCCTTTCGCTCTCGGGAGAAAGTACGTCGCCATGTATCTGCCCTTCGTCTGCCTATTCTTACTTTCCTTTCCGCCGCCAGTCGTCCGACCAAACTCTCTGTGAGATCTCGAAGCGCTAGCGTTTTCGCCGAGAGCATAGATACGCATTCAGTCATGATTTCGTTTACGCACTGACGACCTCACGTTAATCCTTCTCTTCTCACCTCTCAAAACCATAAACAAAACGAAAAACCCTAAAAAAAACCCCGCTAATGTATACCATACACAGTTTTGATCTTATACACTCTATCTATACCTCATCGAAAAAGATATCGTTCGTTTCTCTTCCATCGACCCGTCCGGCCTGAGGCGAGCCCGTGAATCGGATGTGAGAGCCAAGAGCAGGGGCTGCACTTCGAAGTCCAGACTAACTTTCGAAAACGATCTCGGGTCAATTATTCATCATCCTTGGCTTCAGGAAGATAGAAACGAATCTAAGAGTGAGATGCGATTTTCAAACCGAGCAAGGTTCCATTTGCTACCTGTATTGCCTCGTTACGTGGTACTGACTGCGTCTAGGTTTTAGGGTGCCGGTGTACCCCTTTAAAAGACCAGACGGAGAGGCCGATAACGCTGCCGTTCGTCCCCTCCCCACTTTCCTCCTCCCTTTACCTTTACTCTGTTTTCTTAATTTATTATTCATTGTGGATAAGCGATACTTCCCCTTCTCCACCGTCTCTTCTCCAGGCCCTTTGTTATCCCTTTTCGTTCTCTCATCTAGGTCTTCGTACAAGCCCGAGCGACATGGAGCATCAACTCCGTCAGCTTCTTGCTCGTGAAGAACAATGGGCTCTTTACGCAGACGCTTCCGAGGATAATCGCCGTGTACTGGAGTACAAGCTACATGTAGAGAAAGGTGAACGACTCAAGCAGGACACGGAGCTTCTGGTTCTACGGAGGGAGGTAGGCCCTGCCGGTCTTGCTATGATCAGGAATAGAATCAGGGAGCCCATCTTGAGGGTGCGTATCTCCGTACGGTTTGTATTGATAAAGTTGATGTTGCTAACATACCCGCCGTCAAAACAGCCTACGGAATTATCGATGTCTGTTCCACCATTGAGACTAGACCCTCCCTCATGTGCGTAAATACACATATTGATCTGTATCAAATATCCGATCTCATCGTGATTGAATCAGACGAAGAGTCATCGCCTGTGCTGTCCAGTTCGTTGCACAGTTACTTCAAGTAGACACCTGCTGATTCTTTTATACAGGGATGCTTCCTTCTCGACCGCTGTCCATCCGAAATCCTTCACCCCCTGTTATAACGCGACCTCTGCCTTCGCAAGTATCATACGTTCGTATGTACAGCCCGGCATCTCATGGTCTGATATGTGGTATTGATGCGATTGTATTTCTAGGGAATGAACCGCGTCCGATCTCTTCTGGTAGGACTTCTCCTCCCGTAGCTTCTTCGTCGAGTAATGTTTTCTTTCTCTTGAATGTTGCGTTTATGTCTAATGTCAATTATCTCTAGAAAACCCTATCCAGATTCGTACCGACCTCAACCCTCCTCAGGCACCAGCGTCACCGTCCTCCCTTCCAGGTAAAGCATCCTCGCCGACTCATGATTGTTAGTCGCTCTAATTGTACTCAACGTGCACTATCTCACTGCTTTCTCGTTTCAGCCTCTGTTCCGGAGTCTGTTCGGAACCAAAGCACTCTTCAACGTACGTCCTGTATGTAAATGTCGAATGTGCGCTCTAACCCGATTGCTCACAATATTTTCGTCACGTCAGGCTTGCGTCAGCGGAAGACTGATTCGGGTAAAAATCAATCTGGCGGGCCTTGTAACGAACCGGCTTGTACTATCTGCAAGCGCGAGCAGTCTTGATGATGGGTGAAAGTATGCACTTACGCCACGCATGACCTTTATAGTCCTAGGATCGAATTGGACATTGCACGCACATTAGTTTTGTCATAACTTTCTCCTATACCGATATAAAACCCACGTCTTGTTTGCACCAAAAATAGAAAAAAACCTTTTGATGTTTTAAACGAATATGTGGCGACTGACATCATTGCGTGGCGTTGAATTCGACCTCGGAACCATCGGGTATGGCCGGGTCTGACGAAGCTACTGAGCGGAGTTTGAAAACCGCGTCGTATCAGTTCAACAACAGCACACCTCATCTCAATTCCGCCATCCATACGCCGGCACGTAGAGACAGTACGCGCAACTTCATTAGCATTGCTGAAAGGTCACGCTAGCAGGATTCTACACGCACAGAGTTACCAAATGAAGGTCAGAGATCTCGCCTATTGAAGCCGTTCTGTTTCTGACTCGCCACGCATACTTACAGGAAAAGCAGGGAATAAACGAGTACATTATTCGTACCCTAAACAATGTTATTGATACATGAATGGTGATCCATCAAATCAGCACTTGCGGCATGTATGCATGCAAACTTTTCATTCCAGCAACCATAGTGGGCCGCTCGTACGTGCCGCAGTGAGGCGATCATCAAAGATTGCGACGCATAGGGCGCTAACCAAACACTATGAAGACGTGAAAATTGTGTTCGGGTGCGTCAGAATCTTAGGGTCAAAGACACGCCGCACTGCAGACCTGGTGATTTGTTGGTCACCCAAATCTTGACCACAAGCAGGAGCTCCGAAGCCTATCGCGATGCCTCAGGTATTCGTCATAGAACAGCAGATAAATCGGGAATATACTCCAAGCAAGGCGTAGAGCATACGCAGTCGAAGATAACGACGACTCTTCCTGCAGCACGAAAGCACCAAAGGACGTACCCAATAATCTGCTGCAAGGTGAGTCAACATTATCTTTCAATGCTCGAAAAATAGCGGCCGCGTACTCACCATGTGCCTTCCGCTGAATTTATTTACAGGACATAATACATATCGAAGTCGTATCAGTACGTGGAACGCTACGCACCTATTTGCCTTGCGTGTCCACATTTCGGGCAACTTTTCGATGTCACCACCGTCGCGCTCGAAATCATTCCATGGTGCGCTAGACGGAAGTGTGCACCCTCGAGGAACGTATGTCGTTGCTGGGGTACATCTCCAAACGATCCAAATGGACGAGAGTTTCTCGCGCATTCGCAAGTGGGAATAAGCCATGTGGCGCGCATGGACGCCACTCTTATTTGGGTACTTCCCATTTCGTCGGCAGCCCATCCTCTCCGCCGCCCATCCCTCCTCTTCTCATCCAGCCACCATCTGCATTGTCCAGACTACTCTGCTCGTCTCGTCTCATCGTACTCGTCTTCAAACTAAGGCTTACCGTCCCCTTCGTCTTCGATACCGACGCCATCGAACGCGACAACACTTGCATCCCTTATACGTCCTTCCTTACTCTCACGCCTTTCGATGCGGGAAATAGGCATGGACCCGACTCAGGTGTCCTCAATGCGGACCGGATGGGCAGCTTATATTCCGGAGGGGATTCTGACCTGGTGTATGCAAGTTTGATACCATCGCCCTCTGGGCACAGCCTGGTCCCACCATTTTCTTTTGCCAGTCGTGTTCGGGATTCTCCGAGGGGCGCCACTCTGTTTCCTCAAGCAATGTGGCGTTCTACCTGAGGACGAAGATTACTAGCGTATTTCGTGGTACACAACATGTATTTATGTACGAAACAGTAGACAATACACACGTAATACAGCAGACGCAAGCCAGAACGACAAGGCAACAAAGCAGACAATAAAGCGAAAACAAAACAACACATAGCTAGACGTATGACGAAAACACGACAACAACTGTGGACATTGAAACGCGACGGCGTAGTTTTAGAAGCAGGAAATATCGTTCCTTGGTGAGACGCGAGGGCGGGTCGGAATCGCGGAGCCTAAGACCAAGGAAGAAAGGCTAGTACGCACGGCGATTGTAAGATCGACTGACGTTCGCGTACCCAGACGGTGTATGAGAAGGCTTACCGATGTACATACGCCCTGCCAGCATCGCGAACAATCAGTATAAGTAAACAGACAAAACCAAAAAGCACGTACCAGAGGATCAGATGTGGGCTGTACGGTAGAATATACCGTTGACAGTCAATTTTACCGTCAAGTGAGGCTTGACGGCCTGCCTCTTCCTTCTATCCCTCCTCTTCCTTCTATCTTTCTTCGAGATGTGGTATCCCGACCGGCTACGTAGCGTATTAAGAACGCATCGACGCATGCAAAAGAAGTACTGACCAAATGTAACTATCGACGTCTGCGTTCGTCCCCGCGAACACCCTCTCCGCCCAGTCGGCGCACTCTCCCATCGTGCGGAGAGCGATCCCCAGTTTCGTCGGATGCGTCCACAGGCCGCGAGCAAGGCGAACGGTGATGGTAGGCGCCATTACGAAGTGGACTTCCGACAGGACTTCCAAGGTAAGTTGAGGCAGCGTTCGTTCCAGGTTCAACGGCCAGATAAAAGGAGAGAATTGAATCTGCGTACCTTGCCCATACGTTCAGGTCAATGGCCCAATATGCCCTCCGGGTGGTTCCTCCTGCCAAACTGGGTACACTCTCCCTGCTAGTGGATAAAGGTGGTCCCAGATACTCTCCTACATCAGTGCCGCTACTCATCGCCATTGGAACTGACAATTGGCAGAGAAGGAGTGGTGATGGTTTTCGTGAAGGGTTAGACTTCGAGTCGTCACCCTCGCTCTTACATCCTAGCCACGTATGCACACTGTGCTAGCGCCAAAGTAAGACAGATGTCGTCAGGAACCAGCTAGGCTTACATAAAATGTTTCTGGCTTGTGATTGGCTCCGAAGCATCTCGAAGCCTCTGCAGCCAATCGCGAGCCAGGACAATTTTATGTAAGCCTTGCTGGTTCCTAATGACATCTGTCTTATGCATTATTTTTAGGCTCCATCTGTTGCAATGATGAAATATCGCGAAGCAATTGTCTCCAATGGAGTTGTTTGAGCGCTGGAGTCGAACTCTGTTGTAACTCAGGCGGCTTTTTGAAGGATCGGTAGGAAGAGAGCCTCGAGTAGGCTAGTTGCAGTCTGCGAGCAGTTTCTGGATGAATTGTGCTGTATCACTGTATAGTATGAGTTCATCCAGTGTAACGATAATCCGAGTGATGGTGTAAAGAGTTATGATCGCTCTTCAGTTTCGGGACTCGGAGTGAGCGAGTGGAGGTCCACCTCGTACAATTGCGTGGATTGCACTATATAATTGTCGGTAGATAATAAGGCGAGATGGCCGAGCGGTCTAAGGCGCCAGACTAAGGATCTGGTCTCTTCGGGGGCGTGGGTTCAAATCCCACTCTCGTCAATGTCGAGCAGAGTGCTCTTTTTGTTTCGCCTTAAGTACCTCATTTCCGTCCTGGGCCTTATATATTGACCTTAAATTGCGAATACATCTGAACTTTTTCCCAACCATGACTTTACACGGCTGCTATCAGGCGACACCGAGCATACTCAGACATCTCATCATTACTTGTATCACATATTCTCGTATACGTCTTCAAACGCTCCCATTTCCCAATTCCCCACCAACGACCACTTCCTTCCCCACTTTGCTCTCAATGACCTTCTTGACCAGCTCGATGTCTGGCCTCTCGACGTCAATTACCCTCTTCTCCCTCTCCAGAAGCCCCTTGAACTCTTCGGGTAGCACATCGCGAGCGAAGTCGAAATTAGAGGAGTTGCTAAGGGCGGTGGTGACAGCTTCGGAGAATTTGGCTGGGTGGGCGGTGGAAAGGATGATTTGGACGGTGGATGCGGAACTGAAGGTGGTTCAAGTGTCAGAAGACGTACGGCCGAAAGGAAGTGAAGCAAAGGGGGACATACTTGTTCTTCGAGACGATGTCCGCGGCGGTGATCCCGACAGCGGTGTGAGGATCTGCGACATATGATGGAGAGCCACTATAATATGAACGAATGGTCTCCAGCGTCTAGATAAACCAGGACTATCAGATTATGGCCCCTGCGTGGAAAGGGAAGAGAAGACAAACCTGCTCGTCTGAAATTCTCTCCGCCAAGAAATCCTTCCTCGCAAGCTCAAGTGCCGCAACGGGGACCTCAACTCTCCCATCGGTCTTGACCTTGCTCATCCAGCTGTCCAAAGTTTGGCAAGCCTTCTCTCTCCTCTTCTCGTCGCCTCCTTCCACACTCGTAGCACCATACGCTAGGTACCATAGCAACCTCTCGAAGTTACTTGAAACAAGGATATCCATCGCAGGGCTCAGCGTCTCCTTCACGCCTCCCCCCGTAACCTGTTTCCCATCCGACGCACCCGCTGCAGGCTCCGTCGCCCCATTCGCCTCACCTGCCGCCGCTGAATCCACCTTCTCATACTTCCCACTCTTCCAAAACCTAGCAAGAATATCGTTCGCGTTCGTCGCCACCACCAAACGAGACATGGGCAACCCCATGCGTTTGGCGTAGTACCCTGCGAGTATATCACCGAAGTTGCCAGTAGGTACGACGAATTGGAGTTCGAAGGAGTTGGGGTCGGAAGGGAGTTGGGAGCGGGTGTGGAAGTAGGCGAGGAAGTAGTAGACGGTTTGGGCGAGAATGCGGGCCCAGTTTATGGAGTTGACTGCGCCGAGGCGATGTTTTTCGTTGAAGGCACGGTCGCCGAAGAGGGCTTTTACGATATCCTAGCGAGAGAGGAGTGAGGTCGGACATGAGATACAGTGATCTAACCGAAGGAGACGTACCTGGCAGTCATCGAAGGTACCCTTGACGGCAATATTGTGCACGTTGGCATCGGTGACAGTGGTCATCTGTGCCTCCTGAATAGGAGAGACACGACCTTTTGGGTGAAGAATGAAGATGGAGACGTTAGCCTTGTTCCTCAGGCCATAGATGGCAGCACTAAAACAATTCATCATGTCAGCAACATATCTTCATTTTTCAGGTAGTTTGGCCTACGCACCTGCCAGTATCTCCACTCGTAGCACCCACAACAGTCAACTTCTCTGGGACTTCACCCTGTGCTTTCTTTGCATTCCTCCTCTCCAGGAAAAACTCGAACAAGTTGCCTAACAGCTGCAACGCAACGTCCTTGAACGCGAACGTCGGCCCGTGGAAAAGTTCCAGGATGAACTTCTTGTCGTTCAGTTTATGCACTGGCGTAACATCTGGATGTCTGAAAGTGCTGTAGGACTTCTCAACGAGTCGGCGGAGCTCAGCGCGAGAGATTTCGTCTTCGGATATGTAAAGGGAAAGAATGGCGACGGAAAGGTCGACGAAGGAGTAGTTGGCCCATTCGGTCTGCCAGTTTTCGGGGAGAGTGGGGATTGTTTCTGGAATGTAAAGACCGCCGTTGGGTGCGAGACCGGTGAGGACTGCCTACTACACAAGTCTTCGTTCAGAGCTTCAATCACGATGTTCGAAGATGACCAAAGAACGAATTGACCTCTTCAAATGAGAGCTTAGTCTCGCCTCCACGCGTAGAGAAATACTTCATGATAGGATTTTAGAAAGGGGAGCTGTGCTGGCAAGAACGAAGGACGATATCCGAGTCATCGACACTTTTTGAGCTTTGAATTTCGCCACAGTGATCGACGCACAAACGTGCTCGTGGTGCCACTGTCGGCTTTGCAAGTCGGGCGATCGTCGGATTTACCTTTTCTTCTTACACCGTCGCCACAGTCACCTCTTTGCTTCGATTGGACAACCATAACGAAACGGTCATGGACTTTGCTAGGTAACATTTTATGCCTTGGAGGAACTCTCTGCACTGTGCTTTGTTGCTCTTGCGAGCTCTTAGAGATTTACTAATGAGCAAGAAAGGCGACTGTACACAATGCAGAAAGTTCCTCGATGATATGGAGTGACTGGCATCGTCTCCTGGACCGCTAGTGGATAATTCCTCTACCTCTGGTCCCACGTACTTTTCCTAATAAAATGCTGGTATCTGTCTTGATGTGAGTCGTTCGGCCACCCGACCAGGAATTTTGACATTCTCCAACAGGGTACAGAGTTACTCTTGTATTTCTATGTTCCTGCAATTCCAGGATCGAACAAACCTTCATCGTCGAGGCTGCTCGCCAGCCGCCACATAATTGACCGCGCGGTCTGAAAGCCACGAACCCCGTGCTTCATCTTCCCAATGCAAAAGCAAGCACGTCTGGTATATTTCTACAGCTGCTCGCACGGTACCCGTTCTACATACAACAACAGAGTTTTTCTTCTTCTGGACACCGCGCCACACGCGCACCCCGATAAAGATAGCAGAAACAAGGAAGACATACAAACGACAACAGATAAGGCGAAGGATCACGCCTGCTTGCGCTGGAGGCTCTTCGGGAGCTCCTTAGCCCATGGGAGGAAGTCGCGTCCTTGCATGTAGGGGCGGAGAACCTCGGGAACGACAAGACCCTGTAGGATAGCGGGACATTAGACATGAAGACCGATGGGATCAAGGATCAAACGTACGTCAGGTGTCTGATAGTTCTCGACGAGACAGCAGAGGGCGCGCTCGGTGGCGCAAAGAGTGCCGTTGAGCATGTGAACGTAGACTTTACGGGTCTGATCGCTCTTCTTCAGACCACAGCGAACCTCCAGCCTTCGGCTCTCTGCGTGCCAAACTCAGCAACTGTAAGCAGGGATGTGGGTAAGAGGCGCCACTCACGATAATCCGTGCAATTCGAGCACGACACCAACTCCTTATAAGCTCCTTGGAACGGGAACCAAGCCTCCAGATCAAACTTCTGCGCCGCCGCCAGGTTCAGAGCACCCGAAACGATGCCCACGACCCTATATGGGATGCCCAAGCTCTGATAGAACGCCTCGCTGTTCGCCACCATCGTCTCAAACATCTCCCACGACTTGTCCGGGGCGGTGATGCAGAACTGCTCGACCTTCTCGAACTGGTGAACGCGGAAGATGCCCCACATGTCGCGTCCTGCAGAGCCAGCTTCTTTGCGGAAACAGGTGGAGTAGCCGGCGTATTGGATGGGGAGTTGGGTGTCTGGGGATTCAAACCATTCGTCGGAGTGGAAGGCGGAGATAGGTTGTTCGGAGGTGGCAATGAGGTATTTTTCGTCGTCGCTGGCGATGACCTTCGGTAAATTTATCCGTGAATTTTACGTTGAGACTAAGCGATACAGCTGAAGATAGAGCATGAAAGGAAAAGGACGACGCACCTTGTAGAGCTCCTCATCGAACTGATCGAGCTGAGCAGTCTTGGCCATTTGGTCCTTGTTCATCATGAATGGAGGTTGGATCTTCTTGTAGCCTCGTTTCCTGAGGAAGTCGAGGCCGTAGGAGATCAGAGCCTGGTTAAGGTCGATACCGTCGTTGGTGAGGTAGTATCCTCTGTGGCCCGCGATCTTAGCACCTTCAGATGAATACTTGGTCAGCACACGAGGGACAGTCATGCGAAACAACTGCATACCTCGGTCAAGATCCATCGCATCCAGTCGGAGCAATACTTCATGATGAGGCATGATATTCGTCTTCTTCTCCACCTGTGCGTTTGGGCCGTCTGGATGCCAGAGCTTCAGAGTGGTGTTGTCGTCCTACCGAACTCTCTTTAGGATCCGTCGCGTTCTGGACAGGACAATGAAACCACGTACCTCAGTCAGACTGACAGGGGCGCCCTTTCCGACGATGTTTCCAATGGTAGAAGCCTTCTGCCTCATCGTCACCTCAAACTCGCGAGTCTCCTTCCGCTTAGCCTCGACCTGCGCATCAAGAGCTTTTTTCTGGGCCACAAGTTCATCCGCGTTCTCTTTTGCCTTTATACAAGGGTAAGTATGAATTCAACGGATAGTTAACGAGCAAGGATATCACCTTCTTTTTGGATCCTATCTGTTTCTGTATCGCGTTGACATCCTTGCTCAACGCATTTGCATCAAAGTCCACTGTGCATCACACGAGGTTTGATTGAGCATTCCCAATTGTAGCAGGCAGTTGGACGCACTCTTCACCCAGTCCGCGTACATTTGGATAACCTCATCGACCAGCTCGACTGAGTGTCCACGTTTTCGCTGTGACTCTCTGATCTCCTCCGAGTTGCCACCCTTCGAGTCGATAAAATGCAGCACGTCCAAAGTCATCGTGTATTCCGGTAGTCAAGCCCGAGCTCTCAGCAAAGAAAAAATGTCAGATGCGGAGGGCTATCAAGAGCGAGGATCAGGTTGGAGAACACGAGAGTGTGCTGGCCAGCAGAGCAGAGACGTTTATAACTTTTGCAGAAAGAGTAGCGAGTCAGAACGGTGCAATCGATTCCATGCAGATGGGTATTTTGCACTGGAGAAATTCCCCGAGGATGATAAGTCTGATTATGGATAAGATAACCTCGGTTACACGCGCAAAGCACGTTCGCGTCCCGCTCGTTAAGATTGTTCGGTCTCCGCTGCTTCGAACGTCTTCCATCCATCTGTCCTCACCCACTCCTTTGGCTATCTTTTCTACTCAAGCAAGTTCTCAGTCTTCTAAACGAAACAAACATCTTCACGAAACAATGTTCAAGCTTCTCCGTCGCATTTCTTCTTCCATATACCCCCGACCCGACAGACCCTGGAGCGACGATGGTATGTTTAATACATTTCACGCACGACGCTGACAATGTGGCCCTCAGTTTCTCAGCGATCTCTGATGTCCTTTTTTGGTGTCCTATAGCGACCTCCAACGCGCCTACGATTGGCAAGAAGCGTCGGATGGACGATGATGAGGATGAACCTATGGAGGCCGAAGGTTCTACTCGCAAGCGTCGCGGCCAGATCGAACGCTCCGACACCGACGAGTTTGGAGCGAAACCTGCTCCCAAAGAGACTGACCCGGATGTCAAGGAGATGACGCGGGGCGTGAAGGACGTCGAATTGGAGGATAAGGTCCAGGAGGGAGAAAAGGTTGACAGCCCGGCGGATGAGGAGCAGGAACCCGCGGGTGGCGAGGCCAAGGAGCCTGAGGCCGCGAAGGTGGAGGAGGTTCCTCAGAAAGAAGCCGAGGGTGCTGTGGACATCGAGGCGAAGGATAAGGGCAAGGGTAAGGCCGTGGGCGAAGTTGTCACGGAGAGTGGCACAGTCCCCGATGGTCCCGCCACGGTCGAGGCTCAGACAGAAATTACAGCCGAGTCTGCTCCAGTCGAGACCGTTACTCCTTCATCGAGCGATGAGCTTAACGCTGCTGCCGCTGTCCCCATACCCGCTTCGCCCACCCGCGACCCTGAAACTTCGTCAATTACCAAGGAAGTTCAACATATCGAGCATACGGACGAGGGTACCATTGAGACCGTTTCCCCTGCTGGTCCTGCCACCGATATTTCTATCTCTGCTGCATAATGTCTTGTGCGTCTTCCCAACATTTTTATTCGTCCGTCTATTGACCATCTAAGACAGATACCACATATCTCTGTCATAAAACCCACGAACTATCTCATCCAACTTTTCCTTGCATGTGTCCATGTGTACTCTCTCTGGTTGACAGTTGTACGAGGCGCATAGGATGTTCGCCGTTTCCATTCTTCTTGATCTGCGGCCGCTGATTTTTCTGCTTATTTGTTTATTGTTATCACATCCCATCGTTCTCGGCCACTGCTATCTTCTAACCCTGTACATACTTTTTTGTTTTCTCCAACATGGCGACACATCATCTACACACTCAAGTACCAAATACACTCATTATCAACTCGCTCATCAGCGTCATTCTTGTCTTCTAACTATTTCTCTCTCTCATTTATGTGGTTTAATCGATGTTGTTTTTCACTGTTCAGTCGTTTTGCTCTGCAATCATACTGTCGCGTCTATCCCATCTCTTCGTCCATGGCATCGACTCCTTCGATGAATTTCTCGTCCCTTGATTATTTCATCATTTGAGCGTCATGTCACGGTTCAAGTGTTCTTTCTCTTTTACGCCCCTGCCCTCGCCTCAGCGTTGTCCGTGTTACTAATCCCGCTCACTGAGAAAACAGCTGTGCTAACAGTGAGTTTTCTTTTCTGGTTTTGTATAACATATTGTGGTGTGCAGCTGACTGAAGGCCACTCATATAGTTTCGCACTACAGCACAAGTCATTGACTGGACCAAACATTTCCCATCATCGTTCGGCTTGTCATCCCCCTATCAAACCCACCCACTAGATCGATGCGTTCGGCGGGCGTAAACCACTAGCAAGAATCGTGGTAAGTGGCGATCAAGCGCAAACTGGTCGGTATATCAAGACTCACTCCGTGAGTTATGATTCAGGACCAAGGAGTCCCCGTGATAGCCTCCTTCTCAACTAACTGCTGGAGAAAGTGGCCGTTTGACCTATATTAATACGAGCGTAGTTTCTCGGTCATTTCGTTGGCGACGAATGGAGGTAACGTTCTCTTACCTCCTTGACAGCCTTTTTTACTCGGGCTGTCAGGCTCTGGATGGCCAACTCCATGTCTTCCCCGCCGTGCGCGGCGCAGTACGGGCATTGTGCTACCATGCGCAAAGACGGATAGGTAGTCACCCCGCGAATCGTGTCCCAGTGGGGATCCTTCTCCAACGCTAACGCGCATCTGCACAGATAATCCTTGACCCAGTCAACAGCGTTGATGTGGTCATAAACCGGGTTGCCTTTGAGGGAGATCCTGTTCAGGACCATGTCTTGCGTCCGTGCACAGACACAGTCCGGGAACCTCGTCGTCAGCCTTGAGACTCCCCAGCCCCCAGCCCCAGTTTCCACCGACATCCACCTTAGCTCGCCTGCTTCTGCCACGGCCGCCGCGCTGCATTCTTGCCGCCACTCCTGTAATGCTCGTAGCTCGACGGCGGTCATGCCTCGCAACGCTTCGTCGGGAACGGACGACGACGGAATGACGAGAGGTTTTTTGAGGATGGCATAGAGGGCCTTGTCGACGAGCTTCGACAGGTCTCGTTTGCGGGCGATCGCCCAGACTACGTGTGGCGTGTCGTCTACGATCCGACTCAGCGCCCGCTCGATGGTACGAGAAAAACCTTCGATGATGTACTTGTCCAGGACGGCAATCGCTTTCAGGATGTCGGAAGCAGTGGACAGAGGAGGGTTGTCGGTAGGATAGATGAGCTTGAAAAGGATATCCAGCGTTTGATGGTCTTCGGAGAGGCGTATGATGGGATGGCCGTCATGAAACTGCTGGGCATTGTGTTGAGACGGCGCGGAGGGTGCTGGTGCTGAGAACATCTCCTTGAAGACGACGGACGCGAGAGAGAGGGCTGACCGATGGACGGCGAACTTGTGGTCGTCGGAAGAAATGATGACGACGTCGGCGTCGACTGCGTCGAAGGAAAAGGGTGGGCTAGGTGAATGATTCGCCGCACGTTCCACTGACTCTTCTGCGGTCCAGTCGAGGGTAGAGGTAGACATGGTCTTCCGGATGAAAAGGCGATGAGGGTGTCGGTGATCGTATCGTTTTCGCTGATACTTAGTGCAAGCCAGAGATTGACTGTGGTGAGTAGCGCGTTCTTTATTTAGTGCTCATTGATGCCCTCGTGCCGTCAATGCTCACAGACCACGCCACAAAAATTGTGGATCCTGCACGAACGTTAAGATTAAGATTAATGGCGTCGGTGTTGGGGAGGAAAGGAGAATCCTCCTTCAACCACGGCGAGTTCAAAGTGCCTTGGACATCGTTCAGGTGATTCATGAAGACCCAGCATGGCCATGGTTTCTCGTGGACGACGGAAAGGTGAATATCAAGACACTCGTGGGTTGGTTGGTGTACTGCAGTATAAACCCTAAACCATATTTCTCACGGAATATGATTCGTATGAGAATTATAGATAGATGGCTAGCATATGCCGTCGATATATCTGATGCGTAGTGAGACAAGCCTCATGAAGTCACCCCCGAAGGTTGTCCACTTCCGAACAGTCAAGGGTTGGGAACTGTCGAAAGTGATTATTCTTGGAGTGTTTCCCCGTTACCTGTTGTGATATTTGTTAGCGCAGTCTGACCACGAGGGTGCGATGGAGGGTTTCCACTCTACACAGATGCATCCACGAAGTTAAACGCAGAGTAGACAAAACAACTCCATCTATACAGGGAGCTCGATCTGCAGGTAATTCTGTTGTCAAATTCAGGCTCGAGAACGTGTAGAGAGAGACGTAAGCTACCTGCTCGATAGAACGCCTTATATGTTTAGCAAAGTATGCCGCTAAATTGTCCAACTCCTCTGATGCCCTCGACGCGCACATATCGCAACTATCAGCCTTGGCGGCTGAAGACCGGATGGATACATTGGAGACGATGTTCCAATGTGGAGTGTCTCTCGCTACCGCTTCGCAGCGAGAGATGAAATGCGATGTCCATTCTGGAACGTAGATGTGTCGCTTGCGAACTTGTCCACTCGGCAAGGGTCCAGGTACCTCGATCTTGTGAGATGAACGGATACAAATGCACCCAGACGGGCTATCTCCCCACTTCGCAACTCCTTGCTTCTCCTTCCCGCACGATGCCTGAGCCCAAGGCTTCTTTGCCCAGTCAGGCTTTGCCAGGGCCGACAACGCCGCTTGACTGCAGTCTCGATGATAGACCAAGATGCGACGATATTGAGCGGCTGTGAGAAGCTCAAGGTCTTCGTCGCTAAGGGCCGACGATGAGAGGATGGCGTGGGACTTGAGCGTGAAATGCGCGGCCTCCACACGAACTTCCTTAGCTATATGGTGGCGGAAAGCTAGACCCAGAACGACATGTGGCGATTTTTCTGAGAGATTTAGAAGAGCAGCCGTGATGGTATTTGGATAGTCTTCGATGAGATACTTGTCCATCGCTCGAATGACTGAAATTGTGTGAGAGCGACCAGAGATCGTCGGCGGATCTCCGGGGTAGATCAACTTGAAAAGCGTAAAGAGAGTTGATGAGGGCTCTGTCAAGCAAACGACTGGAAGCCCGTCTTTGAAGTCATCGGAAAGCTCGTCATTCTGTTCGGCTAAGACGGGATGCTGCTGGACCATACTGAACATGTCTTTGAACGCGACGGATGCGAGTCCGAGGATGACGCGGTGGACACGAAAGTCGTATCCATCGGAGGAACGAACGATAATGTCGGCGTCTGATGCAGCAAATGGAGCACCGAAGTTCTGGAATTTGGTGGGTAAAGAAGGGGAGTTTGAAGAGCAGGGTATTGATGACGACATAAGAGCTTGATTTTGGTTTGGATAGTCGAGGACTGCAGGTCGCGGTGAAGATTGATCGTAGCCGACGAGTCGGAACACGTTGCGAAGTTCCAAAGGGCTTCAAACTCCGATTATCTCCGCTGCAGATCGCACAGAGTCGGTGTCTTCCAAAACTGCTGTGAGGATGTGCCCACTGCTAACTCTACCGAATTGTTGTGCTCAAACGTTCCATCGCTACCGGCACTGAGTGATTTATTGTGCGAATACTGAGTAGTCTCAAGTTCGAGTCCAAGCCCTTTGACCCCTCTTCTTTTCGGTCGAATCGCTATCGTCACAGGGTCCAATGTCTCTCTGCCGCACCAGCCACAAAATTTGAGAATTGCTGATGTACTTATTCCGAAAATGTAAAACAAGAGGATTCTTATCATATACAAATGCAGGCGATTGGATCTTCTCTTCGTCGTAATATTCATGTATCGTACAGACTCTATTAGTGCCAATGATGCGAGCTCTGAATCCAAAGATCCCAATGCTTCTCTTCCCCTAGTGCTCGTATAATAGTCAGTTGTTTTTCCACTTACACCGAAGCATCCGGTATGAACATTCACTCACCCGCTGATGAGTACTGGGTGAAACTTCTTGGGCTAGGCCTTCAACTACACGGGTAATTTGACCTGTAAAAAGCCATTCAGGTCAGTGTTCATGACGATGCGATTCCTTGAATGTATGATACACACCTCATCGATCGTTTGCTTCACTTCTTTGAAAAGGTACGCTGTCAGCTCTCGTAGCTCTCCCTCCGCCTTTGGTCCACAAAATTCACATTCACGAGTCTTTTTGGTGGTGGAAAGAATGGGTGCGTTGGCTAATAATTCCCAATGAGGAAGGATTGTCATTCTCCTTTCGCACCAATCGATAAACTCTATAACCCAGAGGGCCAGGTAAACCGTTCGGGTGTCATTCTCTGACTTGTTGGAGGATCGCGCGCCAATCAAGCGTGGGGTGCGAATGCAAATGCAGTCATCTGGTTGCTTGACCCAGTACTGATTTCCCCCTCGAGTCTCAACCCCACAGGAGACCTCAGCCCAATCTAACCCAACCCAATCCATCCTCTTTACGGCAGCCGAGGCCGCAACAGTGCACTGTTGATGATATAATAAGATTCGGCGGAATTGGGAGGCAGTGAGGAGCTCTAACTCGGCATCTGGGAGACGGTTCGGTTGGAGGACTGCCGGGAGTTTGAGCGTAGAAAGTGCTGCCGCCTGCCGAATATCGAGGGCCAAACCATGACGAAAGACAAGCGCGAGTACGGCATGTGGTGCTGACTTAGAAAGGGATAAGAGCGCCGCTGTGATAGTTTTGGGATAACTCTCGACCATGTATTTGTGCACGGCTTCTACAACAGCGATCGTATTCGCACGGCCTGCGATTTCAGGTGAATCCCCGGGATAAAGCAGCCCGAGTAGTATGCGTAAAGTGTTCGACGTTTCTGTGAGACGTACGATGGGTAGACCGTCTTTGTAGTCGTCTGTGCTGTTGCTGTCGGTGCCGGTAGAAGGGAGGGCTAGCTGTGGCTGCGCAGCAAACATCTCTTTGAACGCGACAGAGCCCAGGCGGAGAATGGAGCGGTGGACACGGAAGTCCCAATCATCCGAAGAACGGATGATGATATCGGCGTCTGGAGAGTTGAACGGAGGATCGGCAGCAGTCTTGAGCAGGGTTTGAGTCGAAGGTGAGGTAGGAGTAGGAGGGGTAGTCGACGACATGGTCTTGGCTTCGCGGGGGGTTGGGTGGGGTGTCGCTACGAGGGTCCTGAAGGAACGATTAGTAGCAGCGCGATCGATGTCTTAGGATCCCTATTAATGGAGCCACATATTCTCACGCAAAGACATAACACCGTATTTATTCGGAACACATGCTGATAACGCAACGTACAACAAGTTTTTCATCTCGTCGACCTACTCATCATCTTGTCCATCACAAGAAATCCACGTTGAGTCCTACAGGGGAAACATTTGAGGAAGAAGTAAGGAAAAGATACAGAAACCGACCGTATAATAGTCGCCAAAAATCAAAAGGATATCGCACGCCACACAAATATACACGAGGCTAGTCGCAAATTAGCTTCTGTCAGCAGATGCAGCCACTCGAGCCAGGCGTCACGAAGAAGAAATTAGAGATGGAGAGACCAAATCAATAAGTTCAAAGGCGCAACAAGGGTTTCTAAGACACATGTCGATGTCAGCGGGGACGGCATGACATCGGAGAGTAGGAGTTCACCTAGTACCACGCTCTCGTTCAAACGAGTCAGCAAACCGACTGGCTTTCGCCGTTTTTCACGTGGACTCATAAGGTTTTGTAACCTACGCCGTGTCCATAGATCAGTACCAATCAGCTAAGAAATTACAAGGAGGACGCTACCTTCTGTATCGCCATTTTAATTCGCCATTCCAGGCCGCTAATCACGACCCGAAGGGCATCGTGTGCGTGCTCTCCGCAAAAAGGACACTCAGAGACTTTGCGCAGATGCGGATATGTGGGGACGTCGCGGATAGTCTCCCAATGAGGAGTGACGCGTAGCAGAGCTACAGAGCTGCTCAGGTAACCACTAACCCATTGCGCTATACGGTATCGTGTTTGGATTGGGTTCTCCTTATTGGAGGTATGGGTCAGGGACTGAGTGTATCGCAAGCATATGCAACTGCCAGGCGACTCGTCGGAGACAAGGTCATGCGGAGCACCCCGAACCCAACCCGTACCGATAGCCTCCTGCACAGCAGCATGGGCACATCGGTTCTGCCATAGCTGAAGTTCGCGAATATCGGAAGCTGTGAGACAAGAGTCTAGGTCTGCATTGCTGATAGTGAGGGGAGGTGCAAGTGTAGGGTGTTGGATGGTGAGGAAGAGTGCTTTGGTAGCAGTTGTTTGGAGACCTCGCTTTCGAGCGATAGCCCACACGACGTGAGGGGCGTCCTGCGCTACCCTGGACAAAGCGAGGCCGATTGTGTCGGAAAGACTTTCTATCATGAATTTATCTGTCAGGCTAATGACCTTCAGAATAGCTGATATTGTGGTGAGAGGGGGGTTGTCGATCGGGTAAATCAACTTGAACAGGATGTCCAAGGTCTTTCGATCCTCGGTCAGGAGTACGACGGGAAGACCGTCGTACCAGTCGGCAGACTGGAAGTTGGGGTTGCCTGATGCGGGATCAACTGGAGCAGCTGCTTGAGCTGAGAACATGTCTTTGAAAACAATTGAGGCTACGGAAAGAATTGTTCGGTGAAGACGAAAAACATAGTCGTCAGAGGAGCGGATGACGATATCGGCATCGAGTGCATCGAAAGGAGGCCCTGCTTCATGGAGGTGAGCTGTCTGCTCTTCTGAGGGCACATGGTCGGAGTGTTCAGACATGATATCGTTAAGACGCTAGCCACAGAGGGTCGACGAAGAGTGGACGATGCTGCTGACGAGTCGATGCAGCGCTGCAGCGGCACGGTTGAGGAGAATTCGCACGTCGAACGAGGTCGAACGTTGAGGGCGACCAGGCGTGGGAACAGCATAGTCTTTGAGAAATACACGAAAATCAAATAAATCCACTCGATTAATGACACCAACTGCTCGTACTCTATATCAATGGGCCTGCTCCAGAGATGTAGCTTTCCACAGGAAGCTTTGACTGTTCCCAAACTCAAGTAGAAATTTCGTTTTTGGGTGTCAAAGTCGACCTACTGCTCGCATCAGACACCTTCCCCTCTCGCCATCATACCCATTCCTAGGCCGCGACGACTAGCAATTGTCGTACACCACTGACAATGGAGATCTCGCATGTAGGAGACTGAATCCAAACGATCCTTTTCAGATCATTGGACCGGTTGAGATAGGCTGTCAAGACGTCGTTTAGCGCCCCAGGCTCCGGCAGTGTTGTCATTCCTTCACCATTTTCATCGCACTCCCATCGTATTCCTATACTATACACCCCAACTTGGCCAGGATTTTTCTCGTGCCATGTACCCGCCGCACTGGTTCAATGGTAAGTGCTGAGGAAAGCCGATGATTTGACAGAATTCGGCTTGTCTCATGATCACAGAAGGCTTCCCCGCTCATGGTATCACCGGAAGAACGAGCAGGTACAGGTATGAAGTAAGGATCTAGCATACGCATCACTTCATGGCCGGTGTACTAACCGTTTTTGCACCGCACGTCTATAGAACCTGCCTCATAGGTAACGGCGGTACATCGTGTTCACCACGCTGATCAAATGCTCGGGTTCAGACAGCTGCGACTCGCCACTTTCGGGACTTGCGCCCTGCTTTGACCATATGTTTGCCGTTACATTGTGATATGCAGATAGGCTCGCCGACTGCCAGTGAAAAATGTAGTGTTTTATTATCATGATCGTGCCTCATGTTCAAGGACCGTTCTGTGGCGCATGTCGGGGTGCTGCTCGCACAGCCATACTTATACGTCCTGGGGAGCTCTGTGGAGCAGATACCTTCCATCCCTTCTGGTCACCACAATTTTCACCTCATCTTCATTCTTAACGTCGTCTGTCGAACTCTTTTCACCTTTTCCCCCTTTCCCCTGCGTTCTCTAATTACTGCAGTTTTGCTTATTATTTCTACTTTGTCCCCGCATTTTCACGAGTTCTATTTTATGCCTAACCCCCTTCCTCAAGTCCAAGTCCATATCGCTCCTAATGTCCAGGGACCCGACAGCCCAAATGTTCGGATTCGCCCAACTTTAGACCGTTTACACACATCTCGACCATCAGAGCCACCCCAGCCACCCACAAACCCACCATCTCCCACTTCTTCTGCACGACATTACACCGGCACCGGCCCTTCACAAGTCAACTGGATCTCTGCTTCTACTCCTCATGTTCCTAGTCCTCTGGGCACGAACGCTCCCCGATGGCCATCCTCCATTCCTGCCACTCCCTACGCACACCACCTCGGCCATTCCGTCTCATCTCCCTCTCTTCTGCCAGCCGCAGCTGCCGGATCTGGCTCTACGATTTCCATTCCTACCTCGCCCTCGACGCAGGCGACGGCCACAGAGACGAATAAGATGTATAGACATCCTTCGTTGTCGAGCAATCGGTCTCTGCAGCTCGATATGCTTTATGGTCGCGAAGGTTCTGGAGATGGAGAGTGGGATGAATCTGATCGAGATCGGGGTGCGCAGGCGAGGAAGCCGTTGAGCCCGATATTGGAGAGGACGTATCAGTCGGCGGCGGTGGCGAGGAGGGACCAGACCTCGCTTGGGAGGGGAGGTACAGGGTCTCCTGGTACACCTGGTACACCTGCTTCGTTTGACCAAGGTACGCAATTTTTTTTTCACTTCTTCTTTCTTCAGCTACGAGTCGTTCCGTGGACTAGTTGTCTTGACAAATTGAATTGACTTTTTCTCTTCTTTGACGATGCCGCCAACAGTAGAACGTGGCTCGACCCACTCCGCGTTCCTTCTTCGACCTCTGCGTCGATCCATGTCCCAAACGTCGACTAGCTCATTCCGTACAACGGGCTCCCTCCAATCCGTCCCTCCCACCCTCCCCCAACTCGACCTCAGGCCCCCGTTCAGCCCAACCCTCCCTCTCTCTCATCATGCTAGTCGCTCAGGCCCACATTTTTCTACGGTATACGAAGACGGGACATCGGATCGCACAGGCAGCTTCGTCACAGCGAATTCCGTCACGGGAGTGACGAGGGCTGGTGGTTATGGCGGTCAAGGAAGGGCAGGAGACGAAGAGTCCGTGGAATCGGGCTCGAGTCATACACATATAGGCCACCCGTCACTCACGCATGAGCTCAACCATCAACCAATACCCTTCCTCGGGCTCGGAGGTTCATACCACCTTCCAACCACCCCCCAACCCGGCTCTTCCACCAACATCCTCAACACCAATCCCGCGTCCACCTCCCATCTCAAACCCAACCCTCCCCCTCCCTCCGGCCCTCATCCTGGTTCCGGACCAATTCCCCGTCCCAGTCGCGTGCAAGCGCCAGATCCGAATCCTCGTTCCTCGTCCTTCATCTACCGTCGTTGGCGCCAAGGCGTTTCGTTCGGGAGCACACGACCACATTTCTCTTTATCGTTTTCGTTCTCTCGGTCTTCAACATCCGGCCAAGAACGAAGAGAGGGGCCGAGATTGGTCCAGCTTCCGCCGTTGCCTGCGATTTTGTTCTGGGTGGGGTTCGTGGCGCCGTGGTGTTGGTTGATTGGGGGATGGTTGGTTGTGGAGGGTGAGGGGCCGAAGTTGCCGCTTTGGGAGATGAGAAGGCCTGTGGAGGAGGGTGGGAAGGAGAAGGAGAAGTCTAAACGGGAGGGAAGGGGAAAGGAGTTCGAGCCTCAAGTTGCGCCTGCATCCGCACCTCCTGCGTCCACGTCCACACCATCTTTACCTCCACCTCCACCTCCACCTCCACCTCCACCTCCACCTCCACCTCCGTCTTTACCGCCACCGCCACCACCTGCCATCATCGCACCCTCCACTTCATTCCTGGACATGGACATCGAGGCACGACCGCACGACCAAGTCAACGCGGGAGAAAGTGAGAACACGCGCTGGTGGCGACAGTGGGGTCCTCGGGAGAAACAATCTCCTCGAGGCCCTCCGACGGGGAACGAGAAGATAGTTTTGATCAGGATGAGGACGAAGGGGGCGGAGAAGTGGGTCGTGAGGTGTAGGAGGGCGGCGGTGGTCAGCGGGGTGCTTTTGACGATTGGGTTTATTGTGGCAGTTGTTCTGGTGAGTCTGTCGAAGTGAGAGACTTGGCGTTGTTATTTTTCTATTTTTGCTTGTGGACTTCATAGACTGTGCTTTACCTTGACCTCGCATTTGCATTCGACGGGACTTTCAAGAACCTTTCCGGTCTGCAGTTTGCTTGGACCGGAATAATGACGATTTTATGTATTCAATGTGGCATTTCAGACGTACAAACACACCTTTCATAATGTACAATAGCTGGCATCTTGCACGATACTCTGCCGTCCGACTTCATGATAAAATACTTTCATTTACGACACTGTACAATCGCATCTGTATTTATCAGCCTCATGAGGGGGGTTAGAGCAGCCCCTTCCCCCTGGCTACCTACTGTACCAGCTTTACTGTACACTTTTTGGGAATGAATGCTGTTAACACGGTTCCACCCTAAACCATATGCGTCTACCTTCTTTGCCCCTCTGTGACCCATGAAGAACAGACCAAAGACGTCGACCAAGTGATGTGGCGCCCCGGAGCGCCACCGCACGAAGTTCCCACCCCTCGGGGGGCTGTGGCCGAATGCTTCTGGAAGGCGCGCAGGCTCTGCCAGCTTTGCGTTTCCCTTGCATCGAATGATGCGTCTCCATGGCCTACTCCGCCCTCCTCTATCCTCTAGCCTTTCTCTTGCTCATCGTCGCAGGCAGCGTCGCCGACTCATTGACTCTTAGACGGGACTCAGCCCGTACCCATGCTCTCCGACATTTTACGGGACTCCCATCACTCAACGGCGCCGATGGGAACGACCCCGACCTCGAACTTTTACCCATCGTCCTCGTCGCCTCTGTCGACGGAAAATTCCATGCATTGAACAGGACGACGGGGGCGGTCATATGGTCTATGCCGTCGACGGCGACGGCGACCACAACAACAGAAGTAGACTCGGGTGGCACGCCCACACCTGTACCTTCCGCCCTCGACCCTCTCGTGCGCACCAAACATGTCGAGTACGATCCTGATTTCGACGAGGACCCGACGTCGCAGGAGACATACATAATTGAACCTCAGTCCGGCGACATCTACGTCTCGTCATCGCCATCTGGCTCGCTGCAGCGCCTACCGCTTTCTATGCCACAGCTCGTCGATATGTCGCCTTTCAGTTTCGGTGACGGGGACAGGAGAGTGTTCGTCGGGAGGAAGAAGACATCACTGATGGTTTTAGAACTTGAGACGGGAAGGGTCAAGGCTGCATTGGACTCGGAGTGTCCGTGGGATCCGTTCGAGGAATTAGTGGACAAGGAGGAGGAGGAGGATATTGACCTGGACGAGCTGGATGGGACCATACCTTCCAGAGAGTACCCGACCGAAGTCTATATCGGTCGCACAGGTGCGTCTGTGTACAGCCTCTCATCAGATACTTGGACGAATGCGCCTTGCAGATTACCATATATCCATTCACACCCGCCCAAGATCTCCCACCGCTCGTCGGCCACCTGTGCGCGACCTCTCTTTCTCCACGTATGGTCCCAACAATCAGGATCTCGACCTCCAGTCTGTCTATAGCCGTACGTTAGACGATAAATACGTCGAAACTCTTCCAAACGGTGGCATCATATCATTTAAAACCCGAAACATCGACCGTCCTTCCGATTCACCTGGCGTACCCCAGAACGATCCCATCTGGGGTCAAGAATTTTCTGCTACTATGTACGCTTTCTCGTGTCTTCCTATTTACTCCATCGCGAATATTCAACTGACCACAAACCTAGTGTGGCCGTCTTCGACGTCGTCAAATCAACCACTCGCTCTGATCCCTTTGTCCTCCTCCAACCCCGCCCACCTCTTCAAGACGTCTTCCCTGCCTCCGACCTCACCACCGCAGCTCGCAACGCACACATCAATCCCTCCTCCGCCTACGTCGGCCTCGTCGAACAAACCGGCTCCCTCTTCGCACTCTCACCCGACAACTACCCCCTCGTCATCTTCGGCCCGAACTCGCACGACGGTCCGTCTTACTCACTCAAGGGCATCGAAGCGCCCCCTAACTCCAACCCCAATATCGACTCTAACTCGCACGTGGGCAAGGCCGGGCGTAACACCAGGCCTATAGGCGGCGACGACGCGATGTGGAGGGCGTTATGCAGGAGCGGGAGCACGAATATGAGATGCCTCGTCGGCGTTCGTCCGCTCGAAGATGGCTCGCAGAGTCAGCTTGCGGCGAAATTGCTGGATGGAGCGCCAACTGTGCCATTGCCGATCGTGCCCTCGCATCCGCATAGCAATAATAATAGGGTCGAGGCTGGCGCGTATGGGACTGTGAATACTGCTGCTGCGAGAGCGGGAGCGAAGGATCAGACGGGGTGGAATATTTCGATTAATGTCGTTCCGCCGTTGGGATGGATCGGAGTTGGGGGTGGGGAGAGGGCGGGGGCGGGTGTTACGCTTGGGTCGTGGTGGGTTGTTTTGGTCGGGATGATGTGTGGTTTGGTGGGGTGGATTACGTGGAATGGGAAGAAGGGTTTGAAGGGAGGTGACGGTCAAGTTGTTGAGAAGGTTGTTATCGATGAAGGAGGGACCATGGGTGGCGAGGTCCCTACGGCGACTGAGACCGTTCCTGCCAAGCTGGTCAGCGAGCCTTCCACATCATCTTTAACTGGAGCGCTAGTGCCTGCAGTTGTCGAATCACCCTCTGCTGAACGGGACCTCCTACCAACAATACCGCAAACTCCGTCCACACCTGCACCTGCACGGCCAGCTCCACCACCCCCATCAGTACAAAAACAGCTGCCGCCATTACCCACGTCAGAACCCATCGCCACACCAGCAGTCGATGTTGCCCTCGACGACGGTGGAGATGAAGACAGTGACAAGGAAGGAGATGCGCAAGGGGCTGCACCTGGAAGACGGAAAAATACCAGGAGACGGAGAGGGAAGAAGAAAAAGAAGGAGGTGTCGATTGATGTCGATGGAGAGGAGGGTGGCGAGCAGGTCGAAGGCGCAGGGTCCGGCTCTGCGAACGGAGATGCGGTGCAAGGGCAAAGACAAGCAGAAGTGAAGCCTTCGACGTCTGCGGGTACACCAACGTTGGTTGTTCCTGCTACTCCTGCACCTTCTGTATCGCCTTCTTTGATAGTGTCCGATACCGTGCTAGGTAGGCACCAATATCTTCATCTACCCTTCTTTTACTCGTACTGACGGTATTCTATCATAGGCTTTGGCTCGCACGGCACCGTAGTCTACCAAGGCTCCCTTCAAGGCCGCGCCGTCGCCGTCAAACGCCTCCTGCAAGACTTCACAACCCTCGCCTCCCGCGAAGTCGCGATCCTCCAAGAATCAGACGACCATCCGAACGTCATCCGGTACTTCTACCAAGAATCCCACTCCGGCTTCCTTTACATCGCGCTGGAGCTCTGTCCCGCCTCTCTCGCTGATATCGTCGAGAGGCCGGACCAGTTCAAAGATATCAGTATCGTGTTCGAGCCGAAGAGGGCGTTGAGGCAGATCGTGAGCGGGTTAAGACATTTGCATGGATTGAAGATCGTGCATCGGGATATCAAGCCGCAGAATATCCTGGTGAGCGGTGCGAGGGCTGCGCTTGCGGGTGTTGCGAAGGATGGTGCCGGCGGTGGTAGTGGAGTAGGAGGTGGTGGTGGGATGAAGGGACACAGAATGTTGATCTCGGATTTCGGACTGTGTAGGAAGCTGGAAGTCGACCAGACGAGCTTCCTACCTACCGCGAACGGCATGATGGGCGTCGGCACCGTCGGCTGGCGAGCGCCCGAAATCCTTCGCGGAGAAGTCAAGCTGGACGAATCATCCTCCACGGACGATAACTCGACTTCGTCGCGCGATTCGGTCGGTACGACTAGGACATCGAGCACGGCAGGGGCGCATCATAGTCACAAGCCGACGAGGCTGACGAAGAGCGTGGATATCTTTGCGTTGGGGTGTTTGTTCTATTATGTGCTTACGAATGGGGGCCATCCGTTTGGGGATCGGTATGAGAGGGAGGTTAATATCTTGAAGGGTGCGGTGTGTTTGGAGGGGTTGGAAGGTTTTGGGGAGGAGGGGTCGGATGCGGTGGATTTGATTGGGAAGATGTTGCATGCGGAGGCTTCGGAACGGTACGTATCATCTCTCCTTTTTTTCCTCCCTCGCCCTGTGCATTCGGACTTGGTGCTCATTTTGGATCTTTTTCTGCAAACAGACCGGATACGACGACGTGTCTCATGCACCCGTATTTCTGGGATCCCGGTCGTCGTCTGGGTTTCCTTCAAGATGCGTCGGACAGATTCGAGATCATGGTCCGTGATCCTCGAGATCCACATCTCGTGCTTCTTGAAGAAGGCGCTATCGACGTCGTGGGTCCTGATTGGGTCTCGAGGCTGGACAAGATCTTCGTCGAGAATCTGGGCAAGTTCAGGAAGTATGATGGGAAGAGCGTGCAGGACTTGTTGAGGGCGTTGAGGAATAAGGTGCGTCTTGCTCCCGTTCGTGTCTGTGATCTTACTCGGTCGAGGCTTATAGGGTGTTGGGACGTACAGAAACATCACTACCAGGATTTGCCAGACAATGTTAAGCGCCACGTAGGATCCATGCCAGAAGGGTATCTGTCATACTTCACAAAAAGGTTCCCGAGGCTGTTCCTGCATGTCTACAACGTCATCGCGGATTCATCGCTCAGGCATGAATCGATGTTCAGGTCTTATTTCGAGGTGCCAGAGTTGAGTTGAGCGGCATTTTCCTTTCTTTTTCTCCTTCGTGTTTCTTGTTTATATATTCGCTGTCCTTTCGCTTGTTATTCGACTTGTTTATATATTGCGTCAGTGTCTTTCTTGTTACTTCAATGTGTGCCGGACTTCCTTTGGTTGTTTCCTGTTGCAGGGGTTGTCGTGGAGCTTGTTGGGCTTATGTTGATTTTTTCTTTCTTTCTGCCGATATATCATGGAAACCCCACCCCACACCGCCTCGTTATCACTTCTTTATTGATTTTACCTTTTCTCCCGCCGCTCTCTCTCTTTACTTGCTCTCTTCCTGCCTCTACCTCCTATCCTTTTCGTCCTCGTCCTTGTTTTCTCATCTCCGCATCGGCATCCCCGCATCATAACCAAACATATCGACCACATACACACATACACACACACATACATACATACGTATATACATAAGTACCCGTATAAAGCATCCTACTTTTTCTCGCTCTCATATCCCCGCAGTCTGTATCTGTATGTAATTGCTCCTGCTCCTGCTCCTACTCCTACTCGCGCATATCAACTCTTTCTTTTTGCTCTCCCTTTCGTATTTTTGTCTCATCAGCAGATTGGTCACGTATATATGCTTGGTCGGTCAGGTCTCAGCTGTCTGTTTTTTGCAATTGCATGGATATGGATATGGATTCGTGAACGGGCTTCCTGCGTGAAAGACCTGATATGTATTCGATGTAAGTGATCCGTGCGGAATGTTGGCTCTTGCATGGGCATGTACTATAGACGAAATAATGTATATAATCAAAACTAAAATTGCGCATGCACATCAACAAGGAATCACGAAGATACAAAACTTATCTGTCGAACGAACTTCTGTACTTGGTTCAGGAGAAGTACAAAAGTTACACTTCGTATGCGCCATAGTGACGAGAGTGGGATTTGAACCCACGCCCCCGAAGAGACCAGATCCTTAGTCTGGCGCCTTAGACCGCTCGGCCATCTCGCCCGTACATCAAAATCATTGTGAACCAATGTGATTCTATGACTTGAAGTAGAGCAACATGATCTAAGTTACGAGAAGAAGGTCCTGTGATATGCAGGAGACAAGGACAAGTGAGGGGAGAATGGTTTATATTGGATGAGAGGTGGCAAGAACTTGGAACGGACCAGGCGGATAGTAGGAACAGAGTCAACAGACTCAGACGTACTTATGATGAACACCGTCATCCTATCATCGGCCGCTGTCATCGGATGATTGTGGCGTCCAATACCCATCGTTTTCGACGCAGAGAGCCGCCCGCAATGTAGAGCTAGAGGAGACGCATTACGGCGGAATACTTACATCGGGTATATCGAGGAGATTGTGGCGCCGGCGCGCCAGTGATAATTGCAGTACATGGGCTATGTGCTGCCAGCCTCCAGGAGAACCCGCCATGCGGGTGGTCATGACCACGGTTGCTGGTTCCGTTACTCGACTCATTAACGAGGAGGCCTGGTCCTATCAATCAGTATTTAGGCCGCCGAGGCCTATGGCAGACACCAACAATGCAATCACATTGATCAAAGAGCGCAGCTCTCGAAACAAATACGTAGCAGTTGGGGCCGTTTGTAGAATTGCGGGTCCAGCAGCTTCCAGAGGTGGTGTATCGAGGAGAAGTCCAAGAATGGTTTCAAAGCTTCGAACGACGTGACGGAAGTAAACGAAGGCAGCGGAAGTTTCCGGGATGTCTCCAGTGAACTAATTATTCCCTCTCACGAGCTTCTTCACCCATACGTTCACTTCCCACACCGTCAACATTGTCTCAGGCCTTTTTGACTGGGATACCTTTAGCTTATGACCCACATTTGGAGAGCCCCATGATATACTCATCAAGGACTTGATAATTCTACCAGCGTCCAGAGCCTTCCTGATTCGGGTTCGAATCGGAAGGGATGGAGTACATCCAGATACCGTTGATTGGGCTCCTTGATACTGTCCTCCGAAACGAATCCTCCATGGGTAAAAAAATGATGTAGGTACCACAGAACTGGAACAACAATGATGGTCGCAGAGCAAAGTTTGATGCGCTTCATCCAATGAAACCGATCCTCATACCCGCCCGCCTCACAGCTCCATTTCTCCTTTGGATATATCGGCCCTGTACCCCTTGTCGCGCTCTAAAGCGTCCACTCACTTGTTCTGGCTTTCTTTTGTTCCGGTTGTCTACCGTCTCTGGATTCTGGTATGCTGTCATTGGCCTTCGGAAAGCGCAAGAGCAAGAAGAATGCGCAGCCGATTCGAGTGGTCAAGACCGCTGTTGATCCAGAACCTTTTACAACTTCGGGAGTATTGGAGATCAGAGCGACACCTCGGACTGTACACAGTGCTCTACCTGAGCAGGCCTCTGACCGCAGCCCTCGCGAGCCCTCGTTCCTTGACACTCCTTCTCCTCGCGTAGAACTCGAGTTACCGAACGAGCATTGGTTCTCTTCTGATATCCTCAGTTTGGGCCCTATTCCAACTGCCGTTCCTCCTAGAGGCGACTCTCTACCCAGAATCGAGGAAGCCGAAGCTGGTGAAGCTGGTGAAGTCTCCGGGAAGGAGGATACACAAGAAGTACGTTATCTGTATCCTATTTCAACGTAATGCGCTGAACCGTCTTTCCTTTATCAGCCCTCCGTAGGCGTCGAACAAGACGAGGTATGTCCCTTTTCATACCAAGACATATTCATACTCACATCTGCACAGCGGGCTGGGGTCGTTCGTAAATCCGCCAAAGGTGCTCCCGCTCCGATCAGGATTCCTAACCCAGAATACCACAAATCGTCCAAATACCAGATTCAGCGTTCTGCCGGTGCATCAGCGGAACATCTGAACGTGCGCTCGAACAAAGATACTACGGATGCCTCACCTTTGATAGCTGACGACGCGTCCACGATATCTACCTATACCCTCCCTGGATCTATCATTGGTGGCAGCACGCTCGACCACCGTTATTCGCGGTATCTCACTCGTCAAGACTCGGCCACTCTTCCTCATGGAGAGCATCCTGGATCGACCTCTCCCCCGTCGCGAAATAGACCTCTGAGCTCCAACACCATTTCGTCCTCTTCTGGGTCGAGAGTGACATCTTCCATACCACCTGTCCCACCCCTCCCGACCCCCACTTCCCCCGCAGAAATTTCAGTCACCCGGTCGAATGATGGACAAGGTGGGCATGGTACAGTGACGGGTCTATCGGTATCCAAGTCGAACCGGGCTGCAGGTACCTCTCGACAATCCAAGCCGCCTGTAACGCATCGGATGGTAGAGACTCCCCCCGTCTCACGCACACCAAACACCACCCGAATCTTCTTGCCTGGAATGCACATGGCGCATAGTGTATCACCGGTTACTGAGGCATCTGCATCTATAAAGTCCTCTCCCGGGACGCCCGAGCGGGAACCTGCAAGCTCGACAAGCACGAAGCGGTCGCATCCTTCACCGCTTTCTCGCCCAACGCGGACCGGCACATCAGACAGCGATCAATACCTGTCTCCCTCGACGTACCCTCAATCACGCGCATCACCACACTCGAACTTTTCCACCCCCTCCGGTGAAGACATCGACGAGGTCTTGTTGGATCAGTATTTACAGCCTGATTTATTTGGGAGGAGTCCAAGTACTGCTTCGTCTGCAGGTGCAGATGGCCATTCTATCTCCTCTGCGAGTGTGGGAGATAGTGGTTCGAAAGGGAGAAAGACTTCTTCTCAACTGTCTGACAACCGGGATGCACTCCGTCAGTCCTTTGCATGATCATCATTCTATTCTAACTGACATTGACTTACATGCTTGGAATGCCTAGCTACATCTGCTGATTCCAAGACTCAGTTATCTTCACGCATACGGTCTTCCTCTCTTGGAGACCTTCGGCACTCTCGTTCTTCTCCTCCGTCCAAACCATCTCCGCTTCATCCTTCCGCTCTTCATCCCATCGGCGAACGCCTACAGGAGAGTCCAGGTGTTGAATCCAACGGCTTGAAATCCACACCAGGCATCTCTCACCTTTTCCTTCACCGCCCGGCGGATGTCCCCTCGAGTGCTTCCACAAGCTCTCACTCCTCGGCGGGTATACTCGTCTCAAGATCGAAGGTCTCTCCTTCCGACAGCAGCCATTCACAAACACATACCCGTCCAGTCGATTTAGCTATCATGCGCTTCCGTGGGCATCAACCTCTCAATCCCATAACTGTCGTCCGCGACCCGACCGACCCTCTTTCTTTTGATATCGCCGTCAACGACGAGATCGATGAATCCGGAGGGATTTCACCACCATCGAGTGGAGAGCGCCAAACCTTCCCTGAGACTCCCAGTGCCTTCAGTCCCATGTTCTCAGCCAACCGTCGGAGTGCGTCACCTGGAATGTCTCCCGCACTGGCCTCAGGACGCTCGGATCAGAACTCAGCCTTCAGGCGGATGCGAAACTCTGCAAGATTATCATCGAAGAACTTGAATCGCTCGTTATCCCATGGCAAGTCTCTCACGCGGGGCCGCTCATGGAAGAATATGAACTCCAACTCTCGTTCGCCGCTGATGCCATCCGAGCCTGTTCCCTCTACGTCGGCGTCCGCTCGCGATCAAAGCGGGCCTCCGAATGACTCTGGTGGTGTTCTGCGGATCCAATCTGCCACCCAGTCGACAATCCCACTCCCATCATCATCCTCATCGCTGCCCCCAATCTCACCTCCACCTCCACCACCTCTACCCACCTCATTCGGACTACAACCTTCACTTCTCCTCGTCCCTCCACCCCCTCATCGTGATTCGGCTACCAAACTAGTTCCCGGTCCCAGTCCAGTTTCTCAGCGGCGTGCGTCTCCGTCTCCATCTGGGACACACAGCTCGTCATCATCCTCACGACATCTACCAGCATCTCTCTCATCACAATCAACTGCGCCTAGTTCATCATTAGTATCTATTGCGCCACCCGCACCCACAGTCTTTCAAGAGGTCAGCTATCAGGGTGTGGCACCGCCCAATGCACCTCCTCCGGCATATGATACCCTCGCCAACATATCCGAATCAGGGGCTCATGCTCAGACGCAGTCGCAGACAATCGCTCCAATTAGCACCGTAGGTGGTCGTCGTACTTCCGGTCGGCCTCCTCTGCCTATCGGACCTCGTAGTCGGACCACTCCAGGCACCGCACCGCTCTCTCTCGACAGAAACAGATCGGGCTCGACATCATCTGTCGGATACGGCGGTGCAGGCGGGGCTAGCACGCGAAGACCGTCAACCGCCTCGACTGTGCACCCGCCCTCAGCTCCTCGTTTCCAAGCGAGTCGAGTAAAGTACAAAGGGTACACGATGGAGGCGGCGAAATGGAAATTCACATCCTCCGAGCTCCAGTCCATCGTCTCGCGTGCGATCAGGCAGTCCGCCGAGCCATCATCGATTCGACTTCTTCCGGTGAACACCTTGGATAACGAGTTGCCTCATGAGCTGGAAAGGCTGGAGGCGCTTCAGGCGGAGTTAAAGACGAAGTATAAGCTGCAAGTTCGCAGGCGCAATAATCTCCTTACTGGTCTCGCCGCACATGCCGACGGCGGTCGGGAGATCAATGCGCATTCTTTGAGGAATCTGGTGGATGATCTGCAAGACGTGTCGCACACGCTCGATCAGGTTTCGGAGGACCTTTACTTTGCGAGGGATCAGGCGGCACAGCTGGTCGCGCTTGAGGTGACGCATGCGGGGAGTGCACTCGCGATGGCCTTGAGGAAGCTTAACGCCAGCTATCTCAAGCGGTCCGCTCAGGTTCAAGCGCTTCAGGAACAGATCAACGCCCTGGAGGCGGAGAGGGAAGAGGCGTGGTCCGAGGCTCAACGAGTGGCGCAAGATCTCGACGACTTGAACGATGTTCTACAAGACGTGCATCCAGGTAACTCGGCGATATCAGCTAGCCGAAGATCTAGTCGCGTTTTGGCGTCGAGGAAGTCGAGCATCAGGGTGTCAAAGGCGGGGTTAAGGAGGAGCAGTAGTATTTCTGGGAGGCGTAGTCGAGCTTCCATGGGGAGCCAGTTCTGCGCCAGCGGGATCCCGACAGGCTCTTTACCGTCATCTGCGTTCCAGTCGGATCTCGTCATTCCACCAGTACCGCCTGTGCCGCACGTTATGCCTCTTGGGATCAATACGAAGGATTTGTCCGCTCGAACTTCTGGTGAGTTCCTAACTTGTAGAGTTTCTGACTGTGGAACTGATCTCGAATCGTTCCACTTCGCGCCAGCGTACACCTCCGACTTCAGCCCGTCCGAGGAGACACACGCGCTGCATGAAGCCCAAAGAGAGCTCTGTACCATGCTCGGCATATCAATACAGGATATTCGGAGGCCTCGCCAGAGGCCCTCGTCTATGTCTGCGTCCCCTGATTCTGTGCCTTCGAGGATGAGCTTGGTTCCTATACCGCGACCACAACCAAGACTAAGACCGCGTTCGGAGATCATCGGAAGTCGAGCGAGTGCGGCTCATAGAGATATGGGCGTATTGGATGCTTTTCAAAGTTTGCCGCCAGATGATGTGAGTCTTCCTGCGAATGATCGAACTGAGGAACTGTGGGCTGACTGTGGCCTTTGTTTCTCCTCCAGCGAGATATGATAATGACTACGCTCGGACTTTTGGAGTAAAAGAGCCGTCTGACCATCTTTGTCTCCACTTGTGTGATATTTATTACTTACATCGTTATTTACTTACTGTCATCGAGCTGTGCTTCGACCACATTCTTGAACCTCAATACCCCTCCCTACTACCACCTAGCATCGGCGTCTAGGATTTCGATCTTCTTGTCGCTCTTTATTTAGTCTTCAGCTCCCTTTCATGCGGACTTCGCAGATATTGCTGCACATGGCCTTTCACGAGTGGAGGACTTATCCTTCTTCATTTACCTGGGTGTATCTCTTTTAGTGGCCGGTGGTTGCCCATACAGTCGTTGTTGTATGATTCTTGACAGTTCGCGCTGGAGCAACACGAACAGGTCTCTACACCACACCCTATATTGGCTGCGTGGCGCTAACTTTGAAATTGAAACACCAATCCCCGAAAACCAAGGAATGGGTATGATCATTTGAAAAGTATCTCTTACACGACACTTTCGATAATGATAAACCAGCGACATCAATAGATAGCTACAGTCCGTGAGGATGCATCTAGTAGGCCTCGCGCTGAGTGAGGGTGATTTCGAAGGCGCCAATGTCAAACGTCGACACGACGTTGTGCAAGAACACGTCGCCCCTGGAATCGATTGTGAATGTGAGTAAGTCGCTACACAACCTTCGACGTATTAGTGAAGGTAAATGGTCGAGCACTCACAGAATGAAGGTGTTGTCCGGCTCGTTCGCGCCACCGTCAGTCGTGGCAACGATGCACACCTCCGCCCCAGAGTCATCGGTCCCAAGAGGCAGAATCTGGTCAGCTGTGTCGATAGTGAAGGTGGTGCCATTGATTACAACGGACATTTCCGGAATTTCAGCGTCGCAGTCGACGACGTAGCCTCCAACGTCATCATTCCAAACACCTGCTGGGACGAACTTAGAGGCGTAAAGATCGGCAACATTAGTTGGGAAGTAGTTGAGCGTAGTGCCGGTATCGAGAATGACTGGACGGAGATAAAGTGATGCACTATATGAGCCTGCCGAATATGCCCAGAAATATCGAAAGAGCGTGACTTACTGTTATCCGTGGATATATCGCCGAGAGTATCAGAGCCATTGAAGACAAAGGATTGTACGTCGATGGTGTAGTAGAAGTAGCTACAGTGCAAGATGCAACTCAATTATGCCATTTGAGACATATTAAGTATATGCACGTACGTGAAGTCCGTGCTATTTGTGTCATTGCTTGGGGTGAACGTCGAGATCGAGTATCCCTGGATTGGAACAGTTGTCGAAGTGTTGGTCACGGCCACAGGAGCAATTCCTCCGAATGCGAGATAACCAAGGTTCGGGTCGAAAGTAGAGTTTTCCTCTGCCGAAAAGTTTCCTCGGTTGAGCGCGATAGAGAAATCTGCACAGAGCTCTGTCAATAACGGCTTCGCAAGCGTAAATAAGAAAATATGCCGTACATGGCTCAGAGACGGCACCCTCGCTCACAGCAGTATAAAAGAAGGGATTGTAGAAAAGACTGTTTCCGAACCATTCGTCAACAGAGGGATCGTCTCCGTCGTACACACTCGTCAAATCGGGGTGAGCGAGGCCAATCAAGCCGCTGCTGAAACCTACGAGAACACCTCTTAAGTCTTTCTTGTCGGGAATCACGTAGACCGCAAGAGCCCCTCACCGTCGCCATTCCAGTAGGAGTAGTTCACAAGAGGAAGAGTTTGGTTTGTGACGGACAAGCCTCCAATAGCCACTGTATCGTAGCCGACGGGCCCATTCAGGAACTCCCCTATAAACATTGTACAGGGTGAATATGCAGTCGTGACTGATGATGAATTAGAGTAGGGCACCCACCATCACCGTACGAGATATTGAAGTTATGATCCGGGAAGTCAACGAACGTCGAAGACGCATTGGTGTCGAAGGTAGGACCAAAATTGCATTCCTCCTCAGTAACAGCATTCGACGCCGAATCGACGCAAAGGAAGCCACTCTCAACGAGCCAAGTATCCGCGCTACATCCACTCTGTAAGTCTGTCACGAATGGTCGAATAGCGATATCCTCACCTGCCAGTATCCACAATAGCATAGAAAGTTTGTCCTCCGACGGTGATCTCAGTGATGTATTCCTCGTCCAAGTCGCTGCCGTCAATCACAGCAGTACTGTTGATCCCTGCAGCCGAGCGTAACGAACGCAGAATATCCTTCTTATGCTGAGTCTTCGAGACCTTCCCTGTGAACGATGCGACGAATTCTGCGCTCGGGAGCTCCGTACTCCTTGCCTCGAGCGAACGCCTGGGAAAGGTGACATGGCGAGCTGTGATGTGGTCGACATGTTTCAAGGTCGTCGAAGCCCGAGACGGAGCGCGTTGGATCAAGTCACCGGCTGCAGAAGCAAATCCGGTCGACGCAAGGGCAAACAGCCCAGCGAAGACCTGGGTGAGAACAGGAGACATTTTGGACGAGACCTGGGAGCGGATCCCACTGCCTTTCTCCTATATATACCGTATGCTCTTCGGTGCTGAGCTCAGGAGAAGCCATCTAGTGGTATGCAACGATCGGCACATTGCAGTGCTCGTCATAAGGACTTGAAATTGTATGTCGAAGAGCCAGAATAAAGGAACCGAGGCACATGGCGTCGTTAGCGAAGAGGTCGTTATCAGGCAGGGAACATCGCGTTCTCGGGCACGCGATGTCCGGTTTACTGGAAGTTGCAGAAGTCTTTTTGCTTACGGTCATGCCTACGTTAGACTGCACCATCAGACCAAGACCACTCAACGAAAATTAAATGAACGTAGTGGAAAATGATGCACTCACATGCTTGTCTGAGCCGTAGCATACCCCACATGTAAATAATAAGCACATAATGCAGTGAGGGTCAGTTCTGCAAGGCCAAACTAATCATAGGCCTGTGAGTTCGGCGAAAGATGCTTCCGTGCAAGTTCCGTTATGGCAGACGTATCCCTACCTATCCGCCGCGCACCGGCGAACACAGGTCGTATGTTACATAGGAGGCATGTGGGCAGAAGCGATAGCGGGACGAATAGTGGGGGAAGGGAAGAAAGTACGAGCTATATGCAGCCATCAAGCTGACCAGGTGCCATTCAAATAGGAACACGCAGTTGATAAGACTGTATGCAGAGGTTCTAACAACAAACGAACAGACTTATCCGCAGAGCGAGCAATACATGGAGCGACAGCAGGCAGATAAAAGCATGGTGAACATTTTACGATACAGATCGAACATTCGAGAGAGCAAGACGAAGCGGGAAGATGGATAAAGGACTGTAAAGAAACCATGGTGTGAGAAGCGTCGGCTGCAAATAGGAACAAGGAAGACGAGCAAACCAGGGGTGGCACAGGGAGGTGGCGAGCTTCACAAGAGACAAGAAAGAAAACGTGCTCAGTACGCCCAAGAACTTTAATGGCGCGCTCTCTTTCGTCGTACTTTGATCTCACCCGTCGATGAAGCAGGTGATGGTAGGGCTTGAGGAGTTGAATGGCGACTAAGCTCCTGTTCTTGTTCCCCTTGGTCATTCCCCATCGGCTCCCCTTCTTCCTCTTCATCTAGAGGTGACCTTCTACGCTTCCGCGAGGCTCTAGGCGTAGCCTCTGCATCACCTCCGTCCTCATCTTCGCCATCGTCTTCCTCCTCAGTCTCCCGTGCCTGTCCGCGCGTCCGCTTCTTCGTTGGAGACTTCTGTTGGGTCTTCTCCTTCGCCTTAGGCTTAGCACGAGGTCGACGCGGTGCCGTGATCGGAGTGGGGGGTGCTACAACTTCATTTGTAGCCGCCGCAATGTCTTCGGGTGGCTCGGACGGTGGTGGTGGAGACAAGGCTTGATCACTCTCTGGTTCAGAAGCCTCCACGGGTTCTGGTTCCGGTTCCGAGTCTGAGAGACGCTTCGAGCGACGGACAGCTCGTGGACGTGGCCGAGATGGTCTAGGAGCAGTTGGCTCGCCATTTGCGTCAAGCATGTCGTCGACGATATCCTCGTCGTCTGTGGTAACGACGTCCTTCGATTTCGCCGCTCGGCTCTTCGCACCGCCTACGAGATAAGGAACTCATGAGAAACAAACTCCAAGTATTAATGAGGGAGGATGGAGAAAGTGCGGGAGAAGACGTACCTTTCGTCTTTGACATCACGTTGGCAAGGCGTTTTTCGTACGCTCGCTGTGGCTCCCACACCTGCGAGGTGGGGGCAATCTCGACCTTGGCCTGATCCAGGATCTGATCCATATGCGCTTTGCTAGATCGAAAATGACAGAAAGAGTCAGTGGACGAGGACATTGACAACAAATTCTAGAGGGTACGCACATTTTCAAAGCATCACGGCTTTGTACAGGCGCAACCAAAGGGTGTAGTACCTTGAAGAACAGAACGGCTGTATTACGGCCCTTCTTGTTCTTGTTTGCCTCGTACAAAGCAAGACGTTTACCGATCCAAGTCAAAAGGGTCGTGTGGATGTTGATGATATGTTGCGTATCAAGCCTTCGGACCACAGACAGTTGAGCACCACGAATCCAAAGACATCCGGAGAGCATTTTTGCCAGCGCCACAGAGGGACCCTCGGACGAGACCACACCATCAAGCAATAAGGTAAACGACTGGAATGCGATATATGAGCACTGATTTTAGGCGAAAAAAGCGAACAGCGTACCTCCTGGAGAGCTTCGGTGATAACATCGTGCACACCGGCTCCGTTGTCCTTATAGAGCCCTTCATCTTTCAAGACCTCAGCGACAGCTTTGGAAAACGAATCGACAGCGTGGCCCAAGCGACCATAGTGTGTCAGAACGATAGCGCAATGACGCATGTGAACTGCGCCAATCCGGACAGCCTGGAGGAAGGTGGACACGAGGCGGATGAACGCATATTCACGTTCGAGGAAAGCTCGGGTGGCAGGAGGGGTTTCTGAAAAGTGAGTCGCCGGCGGAGAAGTGTCAATTCATGATCCTGCAGTACGACCACCAAAAACTTACTTATTTCCCTTTCCTTTGCACCTTTCTTGCCCTTCTTCGCCTTTGTACCTTTCTTCTTTTTCGACGGAGCGGGCTCGTCCTCCTCTGAGCCAGAATGTTGACTCTCGTCACCCTCGTCTTCGTCAGCGCCTTGGCCCTGGTCATCACCCTGATCATTTTCAGCTAACTCTTCCGCAAATCTTTCGATCTCAGCTTGTACGAAGCCTGCACAACGGTATTGGACCTCGTCATCCAAGGTCAACGCACGCATGGCGGAGATCGGGGACGGGGAAGGACCCGAAGGGTCTACCACTTCCGGGGCAAAAAGGATGTGAAGATTCATGAGATTTATGAACGCCTGCAATTGTTGAGGTCAGTTATGACAATGGGGTGGGTGAGAACGAAAGTACACGTACGGCTCGACGGACGCCGTCTGCGGTGTTGGACTGAGTCCCAACGGCATATTCGACTAACTTCTGGAGCAAGGCCTCTCGCTGCTCTAGGAAGACCTCTCTGAACCTGACCTCCTCTGGGGAAGGATGGGGTTCAGCAGTCAGGTACTTTGCCTTCCACATTGTGTGGCAGGCTAAAAGGTCAAGACATTGTGCGACCATCTAGGGGCAGCAAAGAAGTCAGCTTCTTCGTATGCGATTGGACCACACAGAGCGATGGACTTACTGCCTCTTCTTCCTTGTACCCCAACTTTCCCCTCTCCGCCAACGCATTGATAATATCCCACGCACTACTCTGCTTGCCTCCCTCATCCTCTTCCATCCAGCCGGTCATATCCCTATACCCTGCCAGTGTCTTCAACCTTGTGCAGATCACGCTCAAATTGCGGACCTCGTCCTCGTCAAAACTGGCGATCTCGAGCTCGTCCCGACCTCCGATGGCGTCTCGAAGGGAAGTAGCGAGTTCGTCTTCGAGTTCGAGGATCTTGGTGCTGTTAGCGTTAGAGAGGGCGGTGCAGTGGAGCATGAAGAGGATGGTATCGACGGATTGGGCGAGAACTTTGGGGGAAGAGTGGGAGGTAAATTGTTTGGTGATGTCGCTCCAGAGGCTAGTGTAGGCCTGTCAGACGGCAAAGAAAGAAACTGAGCCAAAAAAAAAGGGTCGAACAAGCGGCAAATAACACTCACGGTCATCATTCGCATCTCGAGATACAAATCGAGGTCCATGAGCTTGGGTATTGCGAGCACTTCGGCGATGCGTGTCTCGTCGGTCTGGTGCTTGGCAAACAGCCTCGGAAGAGCCTTGATGAGCGCACGAGTGATGTTGGAAGACGTTGGATCTTCTTCTCCCTGCAGTTCGGAATCGTAAGAGGAAATTCGTGATATTTAAAAGATCACCACTTACTTTCTTCGCGGTCTGCTGGGCGATCGACTTAGCTTGCCTTAGCGACGCCACTAGGACCTCCAGCAAGACTGCTTCCTCGACCTCGTCCAGCCTCCACGCCTCGTCAACGACACTGTCAGTATCTCCGTCTCCATCCAACTCGCCATCAGCATCTCCGTTCACCTGCTGCTTCCCCTTCTTCTTCTTCCCCCGCGCCCCAGATCCGCTGGTACCCTCGCCTGCCGCCGAGTGGTCCAGCAGTAGTACGTCCAACAAAGACTCCCAGTCACTGACCGGATCCACCTCGTCCCAAAGGCTCTGCACGACCAATGCCGTCCTCGTCTTTGGATCAGACTTCATAAGCGCCTGAACCTCCCTCACACGAGCATCCCTCGAGAGTCCTCGCTCCGCTGCCTCATCCTCGTCACTATCCCCAGGAGAATCAACAACCTTGTCCAAAGCCTTCCCGAGTTTGACAAGCAGCGTCCCCAGCGCCTTAACGCCCGCCCTCTCCTTCTCCTTCCCCTTGGCGTTCCTCTTCCCAACAAGCCTCTCCTGAACCGTCTGCTCCCAAATGGCTCTAACGAACCTACTGACCGCCTTCCTAACCTTCATTTCCTCGTCAAACACCAAAAGACATAGAGCTTCCCTCTCTTTCTCGTGGTGATCCTGCAGGCACCCAATTTCGTCCATGGCTGCCAACACCTGGATGACCGCGACTCTGACTGAAAGCTCAGTGTCGGCCGTGGCCATTTGCACGAGTCGTGGTATGAAGCGTTCGGTGAAGGTGTCAAGGGTGAGGTGAAACTCGGACTTTGAGTAGGGGAAAACGAGGGATTTGACGGCCTCCAATCGGACATGGGTGTTCTGGTCGGAAAGGACCCAGCCAACATAACGTAGATAGTCAGATTTAAGGAACTGGGAAGGGTATTTCTTGAACCAGAGGCCGAGAGCGCGAACACACTCTGTGCGAATCGTAGGATCGAGGTCGCGGTAGCGGTGAACGAAGACCCTATAAATGACCATATGGTCAGAAAGAGTGCAGACATGGTACGGAATGAGTAGAACGCACGTGTTCACGATTTCGTCGATGTAATCCTTCAACTTGTCCCTTCTCTCCCTAATCTCGTTCGCCCGACTGTTCAGATCTTTCTCTCTTGCGCTCGCCGCCCCCTTCTTCTTGTTCGACTCGCCCTGTTTCTGTTTGCCTACTATCTCAGCCTCCTTCTGCACTGCCGCAGCTACATCGCAAAGTGCAGATTCTACTTCAAGAGCGATGACGGTGGAGGTGTGGCGAAAACTTCGGAGTTGCGAGGAGGACATAGGAACGACCCAGTTCTTGATGGTAAGCATGAGGTCGCTCGAATATAGAGAACCGAGTTCCGCAGAGGATTTGATTAGGCGTTCAAGAAATTCGGAAAGCCCTTTGTGGAATTTCTTCAGGTAGGGCAGTTTGGAAGTGAGAGGATAGGGGGGAGCGTTGTCCTATGATCCGCCGAATGTAAGAAACGACTAGAGTACCAGCAAAACCAAACCACGCACCTGTTTCAACGCCTCGGTGAAGTTATCCAGAGCATCAACCACACCGTCATAGTCCACCGCTGCGTCCGCATCGACTGTGTCATTGCAACCACAACACCGGAGGATACAGTTGACGAGTTCTGCCTGAGCGGGCCCTGGAGACTCAGTGAGTGACTCGAGGAAATCCTCCACTGTTGACTGCAGCGCAGCTGAAGGATTAATGATGGCGTCTATAAGTGTACATGACAGAGAGCTTCAGCATCCAGAAAGGTTGAATACAACAGGGGAAATGCGCACTGAAGAGTACGTTGTCGTTGTTGATCTTGGCCTCCTTCGCGACTTTATCCGCGTCAAACGCGTCTCCTGCTACCTTAGGTTTCCTGCCTCTTCGAGCCCCAGTTACCGGCGCCTTAGGTGTGGCTGCTGCTTTCGCTGTGCGCGGCCGTTTGACGGTGGATGTCGCCTTCGCTTTCCCCTTCGCCTTGTCCGGGCTCGCACTTGTCTTCTTCGCTTTCGGGGCAGGATACTCCTCACCTTCTTCCTCTTCACGTTCATTGTCCTCGTCAGGAAACTCGGCCCCGTTCATATCATCATCGCCCTCGTCACCAGTATCAACATCTGTGCGTTTCCGCTTCTGTGAAGCTCCTGTACCCAAATAAGCGTATCAGAGGCATGTACATCGCAGAAATTGGGTGTAATGCGTGCCTGAGACAAATACCGTGGCCTGCTTTCGCTCTCGGTGTGAGCGTCGCGGTTGGGACGAGTCGTTCGCGTTGTCTGACTGGGACATGGTGGTGGTAGGACTAGAGACGCGTTGGGTCCAAATCAAATCGGCGCGTTGATTGAGGCCTGACGCGACTCGTGGGAACGTGTCACTTCATCCGAAGCGGCCACGCGACTCGCGCTGACTCGCGCTCTTGAAGAAATTTCCACCTGCCAGGCCGAGAAAATGGACAAGAAAGGTCGCAATAGTTCATACGGTTAGGGTTTGTCTGGCATAATTATGCAGCCTAATCATTGAAAATAGGTTTCGAAGCCGAATCAAGCTTGATACGTCCCACTCTGAATCGCGTTCTGTGTTCCCTGGCACAACTCACCGACAGAGCTACAGACTCATCCTCAGAGCTAGCTGCCGTTCCGCCCACAGACGACACTTTCAATAATCGGTCCGACTGTCTTGTTCCTGTGCCTCCACTGGCCGTCTTTTTGTTCTCCGTCGACCGCCACTAGCACGCCACCCCGAACTCGCCGTAGTAGCGCCACTGTGAATCTTCCATTATGCCCGATGTTAGAAAAATGCCTTCCCACTGCATATCTGACCACATGCTAATATATAGGCTAAACTCAGTGCGTAACCTCCAAAGATGGAGAAAGGGTGCCACTGCTTTCTTGCCTCTCAAACCCGGCTTTGAAGGCCACTTCGACATACTCGTCCAAACAATGGTCCACTATCACATCCTTCTTATAAGCTGTCCTGGCGCTCGAGAGTTTCTGTTACTCCCCCAGTTTTCATTCAGGGCCCGGTTGCCTCTTGTTACCGCTTTCCTCACTGTGTCTTGCCACGAGGCTGGCCTTGCGTGCCACTGTGTCTTGCAATTGTGTCGCTATTCTAGTCTCCCACGCTCTCTCGCGACACCTGGCTGGCCCAGAGAATCCCTTGTCCCTTGTCTCCCCCACGTCTGGGCACCCTTGTTCCTTGTCCCCGAGATTGCCTTCGCTTGTACTTATCCCCACCAATTTCTCCCAACAATGGCCGGCACAGCACTCTCACGAAAAGCCCAACGCGCTTTGAAAAAGGTTAGAAAGACTGACGCCACCAAAGAGAACAGCCCCCTACAGACTCAAATGGAGACAAATAAAGAGTCTCGGTCGCGCTGCAGCTCTCCCAAGAACAACACTACACCCCTTCTTCTCACGCCAGCCAAGGTGGCTGCGCCTATCCTCTCCCCCGCCTCCATGGACAAAGCTCAAATCGTTGGTGGCCACGATCTTCCCTGTGTCAACCGACGCATACAGGAAGAATCGTTGTGGGACGGCGACGAGGATTTCAACCCATTCTGCTCGCCACCGCCCAGTTACGGAGCGTTCGGCCAGTATTCCACTTTCGAGACTATTCCGGCCCCACTCAGTATTCCGGCTCACTCGTCCATCTTTCGAATCGCATACCACCAGGAGTTCCCCTCGTTGTACCACAGCAACGATATTTGTCGGCCTGTTGAGCAAATCACACGCTTTCAAGTCCTCGAACTTCGAGGTGAGGGATCCTTTGGCATCGTCGTGTCTGCTCGACAGCAGCATGACGGACGGGTTGTGTGTATCAAGATGTGTAACGTGAAGGGAAATCAGAGGGACGAGTATGCGGTGTGCATGAGGAATGAGATGGAAGTACGCAGGAGATTACGCGGGGGTAGATTTAGTCCTTTCGTGTTGGAAACAGTTGCGCACTGGACGAATGTCGACTTGTCGTACCTGGTGATGGTAATGTGTCCTAATTTTTTTTCATCGTATATTTTCGCCATACTCAAGCACAGTTTTTGTCAGCCATTCATGTGCGGGGATTTGCAAGGCTTGTTGGAGCATCCGATCACCATCTCACAACTCAAAACATACATACTCCAAATGGTGCGTCCGTTCTTGTTTCCTGTTCCCACGCCACTCTTTCTTACTGTCCATTACCCTTCGACAGCTCTCTGGCATCTCACATCTCCACGACCGCGGCATAATCCACGGCGATATTAAACCATCCAACGTCCTCCTTGTCCCAAATCATTCCCCCACATCCACCGACATCCCATACTATATCACCATAACCGACTTTGGATTGTCCTACATCCATCCGTATGACGGGCCCATCCCCAGCCTCTTCCCTCCATCCTATCAACAATCTGATTTCGGCTCTTGCTTTAATTTGGGATGTAGGGGCGAAAGGTTCGTCGTGCCGCTGAGTACTGCCACTGGTGGTACACCCATCTTCAAGGCTCCTGAGCTGTATAATATTCAAGTCGATCAGGAGGGATGGCTGGATGATATATATGGAATGAGTAACGTTTGTATGCGTTCAGTGGTCCATGACTTGACAGGGACAGGGGCGGAGGATGCATCGGGGTATGATCATACGGTCGATTATTGGGCGTTGGGGGTGACGCTGTATCAGCTCATGACCAGCAACTTTCCATTCGAAGGTTCGGACCACCAAACTCTCCGTATGAGTTTGATCAAGTATTGCCAGCATCCGTTGACCCATACGGGCCAATACTGGGCGAATATGGGAGATCGATTCCCTGCGGAGGTTGCGGAAGTTTTGACGTTTGTCAGTTTATCTCTCATGCACTCTCCGACACAGAGACTGACATTCTGACGCTTCGGTTCGTGTGTTGTGACGGTGTGACCATTTTAACTACAGTTACTTCATCCCAGCCCAGTTCAACGTCTCAAATGCCGAAACCTCGCGAACCTCGCTTTTTTCGACTGGATCGGAGAGTCAGTGCTGTTCATCTCCTCCCTTCTTTCACAATTGTTTCCTCCGCGTGCGCTCACCGGCTTCTTGCTTCGGTTTGCTGACATCATTACGATCGTTATATGTAGAGTTGACCCTGAATGGGAAGAGAAGGGGGAACAGGTTGCTTGCTGGAACCTGCGTGCGTACTTTGCTTCTCTCACAGATCCTGTCGACTTTAATGTCTCCTTGATCATTCCATTTTGTTACAGTCGTGAACGAAGCGTATATGCAGGAGACCTACATGCATTTAGTATAGTGAGCTGTTCTCTCGCGTTGAACGCGAGAGAGAGGATCATAGGGGACGTGAGATTCGCCCAATGCTAACCTGCACAAAATAGGTGGAATGGTCTGATTATTCAGTCCTGCATAAGACATATGGATGGAAGGAAACACATTGCGAGTGTCTCCCAGTGTACATAACATGCGTCCGCCCGAATGTAGCCAACTGAACCACCACACCTATGCTGTTATTTCCACCTGGGATAAATTCTAGCACAACATTGTCAGTCTAACCTTCCGTGTCACGTCGATAAATCCTGTGGTATGTACGATCAAGTTGACTGTGTACTACGCAGTGCCACTGTGGACTTTCAGGACAAATTATTTAGCGCCGCAATTTACATATAGGCGAGATGGCCGAGCGGTCTAAGGCGCCAGACTAAGGATCTGGTCTCTTCGGGGGCGTGGGTTCAAATCCCACTCTCGTCAAATTGTGTGTTTCGGATAACATGCTTTTTGTTGCTCGCCTTTTCCATAGGCGTGACTTCTCATGCACAGGGAACGATGCACACATTCTATGAGGCTGATTAGGATGTACAATCCGAGAGTCGGTCTCAATCGTGCATAATGGAACCCGCAGAACACAAAATATCCGTAAAAAAAATCGACACCACTCCTCGCACCATCTTCCTCAGGCTCTTTTCCCTCCCGCTGAACCTTCACCATTGCTCGTTCAGCCATAACTAGTACTAAACGCTCAACTCCAATCATTCGCATCAAGCTCTCTCGCGGGTCTTTCCCTTCCATTTTCTCTGGGGCCATCGGATTCCTCATCAGGCGGGAGCATGATCATGCCCTCTTCTTTCTTGAAAAAGGTAACCCAAATGGCGGCGGCGAGGAGCGTGAGGGGGTGCAGAACGGTAAACATGATGCAAGTGATCTGTTTGTCCGAAAATGCGCCGTTAGCTGCAGCCAAGCCTCGTAGTTGACAAGAGAAGTCATGAGGGAGTGGGGGAGAGTGCAGCCAGGAAGACGCACATAGACGGGCGCAGGCTTGAGTTTTGTGGCCCAAATCGCTACATTGATCCATGTGGCCCCAACACACCACACGATATCGCGTCGGACAGCAACGATGATTAGTCCAAGTAAGTTGACACCAAGGATCACGCCGAATCCTTCCCATTGATGAGCACGGTAGTGATCTTTGTGGGCAGGGTCCCAAGCGTGGCCTAGTGTGACGCTGTGGGTAATTGATCACAGGTGTGCATGAGTACGATTGTCGTTAGCAGATATCCGTGTACGGGGGAAGTAGGAGGAGACGTACAATAGAGAATATGGGAACAGGAGCATGAGAGGAAGAATGAGGAAGAGACGGATGGGTCCGTGAATGAGGGCGACATCGAGAGGACGAGCTCGCGTAGGTGGGTGATACGTGAATAATACGACATTGCAGTAAATGAGGAGAAGTAGAAGTATTCCGAGGAGGACTGTGGAAGCCAGAAACATGCGGAATACCTGGAGAAGTATTGTCAGCTAAGGCTAGATCGACAATAGCAGCGAAAGATTTCCATACCCATGTAATAGCCCATGCTGCTGTGACAAAGTTGGAGAATACTAATGCCATACCAACTCCCTTGACGACCGTTGCCTACATTCGCGTGGAGAGTTGGTCAATGTTCAACTCACTGGGCAGCAGCAGTTTATGGATGAGCGCACCTTCGTTTCCCGCTTCCTTGCGATCACGAGGAGAACGCAATACCCTATTTGGCACACGTATATAGCCGCAAAATATGCAGCAATCAAGGGTGTGTATGGAGATATTGATGCAGGGAACCATTTCACGACGTCTCCTATGGACCGAATCGTATGTAAGTCTCAACTCATCTAGCATTGTGGAATGATAAGAACGGCGCACCGAGTGATGGAGAAACAACGAGAGCACATATCATCACAGTCGCAATGTTAATAAGTAGTGACAAGGGTGTCAAGACTTGTAGCCTTCATGAGTTTGTTAACGTTCAAGCAACTTCGTGATCAAGCCGCCAGATAGAGAAGCATACCGAATTAGCGACAAATAGTCGCGCACGGCAGGATGATGTGTATCCAATGGTAAGTCATCCATGCTAGGTATCTTCCAAGCGACAGCTTCGATAACGTTGACTACAGTGTTGGTGGTGGGGGTAAAGAAAAGACAAGGTTGACGTCTGCATGGTGGTCAGTTGCAAACTCCTCTTGAGTAGACAGCAACGACGTCATAGGCGCGATCATAATAAGCCGCAAGCTTGGCGCATGTTGCGTATGTTCGTCGCCACACCTCGCCACACGCCAATACAACCCCACCCAGACCGAGGCGGTAGGCCACAAATCAGTAGTCGTTGATTGAAAAAACAGAAGATCTGGTTAGCCATCCAACATAATGTACATGAATAATCTGTAAGCCCCAGTATTTCACCTAACTAGTGCGTATACCCGATCCTCCCGGGCACAACACCAAACGCACGCCCCTTCTTCCCGAACATCTTCCTCAAATCATCGACCAGCCCTTCCGGGTTCTCATACGACGCAAAGTGTCCACCGTACTCGTGCTCCGACTCGAATACGACGTTGCCTATCGTATGCACCCATCTGTTCATTGTGAAATGAATATACCACATCAATGAAACAAAGCAGCAGTGACCCACGATCTTGGAGGGAGATACCCCTCTTGCGGAAAGTACGAGATACCGATAGGGACGTGCTTGATGTTGATAGGAATAACGCCCGGACCCCATAGGTCTTCCATCTCGTAGTAAATACGGATGGATGCGGCAGGTCCAGCGCGTGAGAACCAATATATTGACACCCAGGTCAGCACTATAAGTACAAAACCCCAACAGAGCCGCGCAGTCAGCGTCAAACGGACCTGACGAAACAGCGAGAGAAGACATACCTTCGTCATCATCCCAATCATACGCGTCTGTCCAACCGACCAGTTTCTCGTATATCCACGCCAACAACCCCACAGGCGAGTCTGCCAGTGAGTATCCGAGAGTCTGAGGTTTGGTGCTTTGGATGGCGGTGTACGCATGCCCAGTTTTGAGGTGTTCATCCCAGCGAGCGCGGCTAGCGCGTTCACGAGAAGAGTACGGCATGATGGCGTGCCACAACCAGCTCATTGGGTTAGAGAAAAGGGAGGGCGCCCATACACTGTGTGAGATGTGGCAGCAATGCTTCGTCATGAGTAACAAGGCAAGACTGAGGGGAGATCACAGATAATGACATACACCGGGTAGTTGGTATGCCAGGCTTTAACGTGTTTGGGTCCATAGCGAACGGCCATATGACGGGTTATCTGAGGAAAACGGTAAGGACAGGGGGACCTTAGTTCAGGCGAAACCGTGAATGGGTTTTTGGAAATTGACCCACCAGACTACCCCAGTCGCCACCTTGTACAACATATTCATGGTACCCCAATGCCATCATTAAATTGTGGGCGACCTGTATACTCCTGTGAAGCAGTACGGTGAAGGGGTCAGCGATAAGCCACTCACTTCTGTGTACTGGTCTATGGCGAAACCCTTCTTATGAGGACCCTCTGAGAAACCGAACCCAGGAAGCCCAATAGCGACGACATGGAAGCTTGGATGGTCCGGGGAGGATTCCGTTAGCAGGGGCAATATCTTCTTCGCTTCTATAAAACTCCCTGGCCCTACAATCAAGAGTCCACATCCGATTCAATTTGACTACTATGTCCCCGAGAGAATGCGATATACAAAGACAAAACTCACATCCATGCACGAACAATAACGGAACTGCATCCACAACCTTACTCCTCCCGTGCACATAATGCACATCCAACACTCCGTGCCCCTCAACCTGAACACCCATGGTAAACATAGGCAATTTCTCATTCAATTCCTTCTCGTACTTCCTCCAATCGTAACCGTTCGTCCAACGCGCGACGAGCCGTTGAACGTCGGCCAAGGGGGAACCATAATCCCAGTCTGCATCGTCGAGTTCGTCGGGAAAGCCGGTGATAGATAGGTGTGTTTGGAGAGCCTCGAGAGCCTCTGTGGAAACGGATATCTGGAATGGGGTTTCGATATGGGAGGTCATTTGGGTACTTGCGAGAGTTTGAGTGAGTAGGACAAGGCAAGGTGAAGAGATTATATAGGCTGCCACTTGCGACCCTGGCGCTTCCCGGGGCTCATGTGTTCAGAACTTGGTGCCCTGCGTCGTTAGGAGTCGCTGACAGATGATACACGACGAATAAGTGCATGACTCGCTCAACTTTAAAACATCTGAGAATAAGATTGTGATGAATAAGAAAGGGACAGACTGAGTTCGTCGGGGTCAGCTGGTGTTCGGAGAATAGCCACGTGATCGCGTTTACCCTAAAATGTGGCCCATTGCAGTTGTTTTCGAGACGAAGCTTCTGAGTGCTCAAACACCAAAACATTTTCATATACTACGAGTACACGCCCACAAAATTCCCGCACAAACACAACTATAAACTTCCGTTGATCACACCATAACTAGGAAAGCCTTGAATAAATTGATATCGTAGGATAGCACAGACCTGGCCCTCATACTTCGATCTTATTTAGCTCTGCATATAACTCTTCTACATCATCAAAAGTTTTCCAAGCCTCTTTAGGTACCCCTGCAAACGCCTTCTCGAGTCGTTTCGCGCTGTTCAGATGCTTTTCCTTCTCGGGGTCAACGCCTCTCACTGTCCGGATCCATATCCTCTGAATCCACCCGGGGTACGTCTTATATCTACAAGATACATGGATTTAGCGTCAGTTTGTAAGCGGATTGGATACAAGGAGAAACGCACATTTCGGCGTACGACTCCGGATCCGTCTGCGTACTATCCCCAATTGCAACCCATCTCTTCCTCGGTAGCCACCCGTGCACTTTCTTCATCCTATCGACTTTATAGTCCTGAGTGCCTTCGGATAAATTGACAACGAAACTGGAAAGATCCATCCAGCTCATGTCACGTAGAATAATTTGACCATGTGGGTAGTTTTTGCGTACGAAGGACCGAAGGAATGGGTAAAGATTGTAAGGCGATGCGGAGAGGTAGAGGTAGGTAGGTGAGTTAAGACGGGCCTGGAGGGTTTGATAAAATTCGGGGAAACCTGGGGTGGGTTCAGGGGAGTTGACGAAGGTATTGCGAAGCAGGGCGGCTCGGTCGCGGACTTGCGAGACTTTGATGGTGTCGTCGATATCTACAGATGGTTTGAAGAAGGACGGTGCCAATGTCAAAGTGGCATTCGAGATGAATAGACTCAAACGAGTTAGACAAGGAGGCAATTACCTGATATGATACCCCATCCTCCCGCACTCGCACAGAACACGTCCATCTCTATGTCTCTCGTATCCCCCGGCTCGGTGATCGCAACGCACTTCAACTTCGCTCCAGGCTCTCCCACTGCCACCGGTCTATTGAAGCTCCTCCTCGAACTACTGATACCGTTCCTGTCACTTCTCTCCAACTTTAAGACCTCTCCTGTTCTCTCGTCCCGTTGTTCATCCCCATTGATCCTTACTGACAACTGCTTCGAGGGAAGGATGTCGGCAAGGAAGGGCTGAACGCGTGTCTCGATAGTACGTCGTGCAGCTTCGTCATCTGGAGCGAGGTTAAGCTCTTGTGCGATTTGAGCTATCCATTTTCCTGCCTTCGTTCGGAATTTGTCTTGAGCGAATAAACAGGCGACGAACTCGGCGGTCCATGTTGCGTTGGTGGCATCGCGGTCGAATGCTAACGGTGTCTGGTCCTTGCCGTTGTCGTCAGCTGGAGTAGGGAACGCGGTGGTGTCAAGGAGCCAGACTGTGTCTTCAGGAGAGACTGGAACAGTAGTGGAATGAGAGGACATTTCTGGGAGCAGATACGACCATCCTTCCTCGACAGCGGCTTTGAGTCGGGTGAAAGGCATCGATGTCAGAATGTCACAGCACAGTGGGCCTAGATGAAGCGTGAGGGTGTAGGAGAGGAAAAAATCGGCCTAGTTATATGCCTGAAACTCGTGAAACAGGGTGGAGTGGGTACGGTTGGCATCCCCTTTTACATTAATTGGATAGAGTCCCACTCACAGGGGCGTGAGACACTATCGAAGCGATGACGCTGGTTACTACCCCCACGATAAAATCACAGGACGACAAGAATACGAGAGAGGTAGCACGTCAGGGTGCCAAGACTCCCGGAGACGAAGTATAGGACGTGTGTCATATCGAGCTATTCCAGGTTTGTGCTCCCATTGGAGAAAGGTAGTGAATACCAATACATGACGTCGCCCAACGCACCATGGATGGTGGGTGAAAACCATATTCCCAGATGCTAAAGCACAAAGAACTTGGGACAGGGGGCAAATGCAAAGACTTCGCGCACGACGAGGCATGCCATGAAGTTAGTATGAGGTGCACTGCAAACCTGCCGGGAACCGGTGGCAGGTATTGACATGGCAGACTCCTGGAGAGCCGTGTGAATCCGGTGGAAGGAGGCCTAGAACTCGCTGAAAACGGTGGAGATCGTATGGAACTAGATGAAAGCAGTGACCGTTGTGATGTGCAAACCGTCGATCATAGTGCAAAGTTCGGTGGTGGCGGCAGTCATGGTAGGGAGGCAGCGTGGCAAACTGTAGCAAACGCCACAAAGGTGATAGTTTGAAGCTCCGCTACTCCGATCAAGACAACAAACGTCCACAAAACCAATTTCAAAGCCGAACTTCGAAGGTCTTGTTGGACCTCTCTCAACGCTCTGCTTTGTTTCCTTATCTCATACGGATCTTGAACGAACGTCTGCAAGTATGCATTGGCACAGCTACGAGTGGCAGAGTGCCTCGCAGTGCTCGCTACCATTTCCGCCGGCAAGAGGATTGACGTAAATTTGCATTACTTACCTCTGGCACCCAACGCGACTCTGTGTCAGATCATGGAGACAAAGGAAAATGCCTAGCCTGGGATTCCGTTTCCATCGCCTTTGTATGGCGACTGGTGACACCGGCACTATATAAAAGCCCGCCTCTCGAACATATCTCGGTCAACTAATTTCTCCTTCCTCCCCACACCCCCCATCTCCGAACACCTTCAGCTCGAACCCTTCCCACGCACGCATATGTCTATTTCCAACAGCTTGAAACGGTTCCTTCGTCGAGGTTCTACTACGTCTGACCAATCGCCAAGTGAGCGTCGCCACTCCTCGCGCTTGTCCTCCTTTAGGCAGCCGTTTCTTGACACCATGGCCGACGAGACACCAACTGGGCCGTCCGCGACCTCTTCCATTCGTGATGTAGGTCTATATCAACCCTCTAAGCATGAAGTCTCATCAATTCAAACCAGATACAGGATGATGCACCGCGCCCGACCCCTTTGCTGATTCAGTCGGGTATCAAGCGCAAGGCCACAGAAGACCTCGAGAACGTAGTAGTGGACAATCTTCCGTCGATCCCGGACGAGGTTGTTTCGCCAACTATAAGCCGACGTTCTTTATCCCTAGCGGAGACAAGTGACGGCAGTATCGAAAGACGAGAACCCTCCCACCAGCCCAATCGCATGCGGTCTCCCAGGACATCGGCGTCCGAAGTCTTTTCCTGGGCTAAGGGACCAGGAGCGGGACATAGCGAGGCTGTCTGGACGCCGATTTCAGAGAATGGTCGACCCCCTGCGTCCATCGCTACGATCTCCGACTATGATGATGATGCCGACGAAGATGTGTTCCGCCATACGGTTGGACGCGAGGCAGAATCTGCCGACCTCACAGGCCATAGAACAACAGCAGGACACTATGTTTCTGCCATGGAAATGGTTCACAAAGAGACGAACACCCGTGAGATGATTTTCTCTCCCGATATAATCCATCCCCTTCCAACATCATCCACCTTGAAACCCCCAATTCCTTCTCGCCATCCTCAAAGGCCAGATGGCAAACTTCTTCACGACCATAAGCACAGGCATACCGGCCCCGAGGATGCAACCCCATCTCTGCCATCCCCGTCATCTACAGCTCCCCATCGGCACCATAGTCGAAAGAAGAGGGAAAGCTGGGAATCTGTCGCAGCGCATCTTAGCAACTTCCGCTTTCCTCCTGATCCTCCAAAACAGCCCTCCGTTGACAGTCGTCGCTTGTCTACTGGACGTGTCAGCACCCTGTCTACTCTGGGGCCAATCGTTCTGAGCTGTGATGCCAAATACACGTTCTCTGGGGGCCAAAGTGAATATAAGTTCCAGAACCTTGTGCTGCGAGGAAGCGAAAACGATCTTGATACGCCCGGATATCTTGAGAATCCACGTCCTGCACCGGTCGCTCCTCGTGAGTCTACCACGAATATGCCGCAGCACTCGATCTCTTCTCGCGGTACTGGAAACTTTGAATGGTGTGTCCGTGGCACTATAAGAAACAGTGCCTCGTGCCTCGTTCACCTTGCAGAGCATCGCTCTGGAGCTCTTCACGCGGTGAAGACCATCCCTCTGCAAGCTCTGAATACTCCGGCTGTTGCACAAAGGCTCATAGTAGAGCTAAAGGTTATGAGCCTCCTTCGTAACTCGAAGCCGCCTCCTCTTTTCGTGTCAGCTCCTGCCGTGGAAGCGGAGACATGGTACTGGGCGTCTTGGGATAATGGACTCCATATTGCAATGGTTCGTTCTCCTTTTTTCTGAGATGCAACCAGAAAACTGACAGTTTCGATGCCATCTAGCCTTTTCACCAGCGAACGCTCGAGCACCTTATCGGAACTTTGACGCATACCCAGGCCCAATACATTGCTGCTGAGATGGTCCGTCTCATTATCCTCACTCCTTAGTCACAGCGTTTTCTCATACTTCTCAACCTCCATGCAGACCATGGCTATCCAGTACCTTCACGACAACGGCATTGTTCACAATGATACCCGGCCTAGCAACATCTTCATCGTCCACACGGGGCATTGTGTTCTTGGTAACTTCAGTCGTGCATCTCTCATTACCGACAGCTTGGAATGGGACGTCCCGAGCGTCTCAAGGGGAGACCTTGTATATCTTGCACCGGAAATCTTCTTCGCGCTCAAACCTGAAGACGATATCCCAATCCGATATACTCAGATCGTGGATTGGTGGTCCCTGGGCATAACCCTTCTAGAAGCATGCGCTGTTCCGTTGGCAATGTCGGTGAGTAGTGGCTACGTTGACTCGCATGTGTTTTCGTTGAGCGTAAGTAACCTAACCTATCACGTCTTTCTTTAGCCTCTCATGGAAGAGTTTGGACCCAGCCGTCCACGACGTAACGGTATAATCCCTCATTTCACGGAAGCCGAGCAGACTCGCCTCCAGGGCTGCGTTACCAGGTTACTCACACCTGCCCTCATTGGATGGCGTGTCCTCTCAGAGGGAAACATCTCTACGGATACTGCCCTGAACTACATTCTGACGGTACGTTTCCAGCACCGGTACTACAATCTTCTGGTGACTCAGACTTACATTTTTATCGTCTCAGCTGCTCCACTTGAATGGGTTAGATAGATGTCAATATTCTGAACACGTTCTCAAGGAGCACATATTTTTCGATAGAGGGTACGTTGGTATATTCATGAACTGCCATGCACATTCCACTAAAACTCACTCAGAAATATCGATGGTACGGAACTGTTCCGTCGTCTTCGAGACGACGAACTCCGTCGTACGTATTTTCTTCCCTTTCATTCCCCCTCCAGATCACTCATCTCAAATTGCACGCCAGCTTTCGAGAGAAACAAAGTTCACGTATGGCCGGTGAACGAGGCTGTGAAGGAACAGAAGCCTCTGCGTAGTGACCTCGAACTGCCGTCGGGCTCGTCGGATGCAGGAAATCACCCTCTCGAGCCGCCATCGCTCGCCGCCCTGGGTCAGTTGTTTAGAGAGGCAAAACTATCTTTGCTATTTGATGATCGGATCCGCACCGGGGACGATTGAAGGGATTTCTCCATTGTAAATCTTTACACGGAAAGGTGGATGACGGCGACGACGGAACCGTTCAACACTATGGCGAAACTTCTCTTCTGATGAAGCCTTTTTCTTTTTGTATCTCCTACTCTCCTGTATTTTTATCTTCAATTCTCGATGTATCCTTACACTTTTACACCAGTGGAGCTAAGAATTGAGCAACCATCATTTATGTAGTTTATCGGAGCAGAACTGTCGGTCAAGGTACTTAGATGGCTGTGGCGAATTTATGGTGTGGCGTAAGTAACTTCGATATATGTGGCGCACTTCTAAATCTTTTTAGCTTCACTCAGACGACACAAATTCTCGAGCACTAAGTAAGTCTGAGAATCACAAAGGACAACTCTCTCTGGAGCTTCCACGCTAAAACTTTGTCTGTCATAGAGGTGAGCACTATAAGCTCCGCGGCCATAAAGCGTCAGGACTAGGAGGAAGGCATCGACGGTCAATCTGCCCATATGGCTGGTAAGGCTCGACGATTGCTGAGCAATGGTGGAAATATCCCACCAACGTCCCGCTCAATCCATCTCAACTGTATTGTGTATGATTTGATTCCCTCGGTGCGGGACGTTCGACGGGGCCACCCGCGCAGGTTCCTCATGGGCCATGGCGTCTTTACCTGATTGTTCTATATTCGTTGCGAGTCCTGACGACACATCCTATTCGAATCAAACACTGCAGTTATTTGTACTCCGCAGTGACCTTGCCCAGCCGCCAAATTTATATTTTGGAATGATCGATATTCTGACAGAGCTGCGTAGCTTCCGAGTCGAGTATTCGTGCGAGACAGAGTCCTCATCAAGTTCGTCGATCAATTTTACAGAATTACAGAATCTCGTCAAGCTTCTTCGAATAGCATCTTCAGCGCAATCGGGCCTCTTGTTCTGGAGTCTTACGGTCGGTCTTGTCTTGTCAAGCTCGCGAAGATTTTTAGAAGACGTCGGTTAGAGAAGCCGCCCGGACTACTTATGGCTTCCCGAGGTTTCCCGTGAAGTCTTAATTACTCCCCACCACTATTCTATGATTACGACTGTCAACTAATTCTTCTAGTCCTTCTTGATTATGTGTGAAGGGAAAGCGAAGCTGGCTCATCCTACTATTGATCCCGGGACGAGGGTCACGATGTTCATGGGAGTAGTATAGCTGTGAGCATTCACGGGCGTTCACACTCGAGCTTCAAGCTTCCAGGACCATAGAAGGCCGTAGAAGGTAGGTTTCGTTAGGGTTCTTGAGGTACTAACGGCATAATATACATAGCGTGTCCTTCCCGCACTGGAGAAACAAGCGATCTACCTCAAATCGGCATGCACCCTTCCTGGAAAGAGATTGACTTTGTGCTTCCGAGGCCAATGTCCATTGTATGAGAGGCCCGCGGTCGAGAGCACTGACTCGGAATCGGAGTATGTGAGAATCAACTGGACGAATGTGAACGTCTCTGGACCGCATACGCACCCTCCAACTCGAAGCACACCGAGGCCCGATGCTCATTCGCAGCTCGCAGCTCTGGACGCCCTTCTATGAAGTGACATACCCCGCTGATGAGGGTGCAGGCTCGAATGAGACCCAGAGCCTTTCTGATGCGAATTGAAAGATTGCCAATTTGCTGGACGCCGAAGGTGAGCACGGAACAAAAGGCGGCACGGTGAGCAATTTGGAGTCCAATCCACTGCGGGCCTGCGGCGACCTATGAGCGCACACTTCTATGGTCTGTGAGCGGAGAGCCTCCTAGTAAGTACGGGTAGAGCAGCAATTTGGAGAAGCGGATGTGAGCGGGATTTGAAACACCGAAGCGGCGCGGCGCGGCGAATACGAACCCATCTTCGGAAGAAGGGGAAGGGGGAACAAGAGAACGTTAGTTTGAATATCACGAGGCTGTGGCCCAGGCGTTGACACAAACCGGCGGGTAAGGTCGCGCAGTGCCCATGACCGACCTCCTTCCCTTCGGAAGAGCCGAGATGCGGGATACAATGAGCTGAGGGTTCGTAATGCGGCTATTGGTGTAAGCCAACATGGAGCTTATATGGGCGATATACTCAAGAATGGAGAGTACTTACGCATAGATACCCCATAGGTAGATGAAGAGTATTGTTCAGACTCTTCGACACAGAAGACCGTGGGCATTTTCAGCCCGCGAATGAAAGTCCCGATTTGGGACCGGAGGCACTGGGTGGGTATAGGGCGGTAATGAAAGTTGCGAGATGAAGGTGGCGTGAGCGATGTGCATGTGGCGCAAGGCGCAAATTTACCTCTCGCACGTAGTCGCACGTCCGCACAAATTGTAGGCTTCGAGCTTGGCGGGGCGTCAAATATCGGGTCAGCCGTTTCACTCTGCTCTATCATCCACAGGTAGAGGAAACTGGCCGGATAACAGATCGTGCAATATCTCGCTGGTCACATCGGAGGATGTGAAGTAAAGTAGAGGAGGTGACAGGTTGAGGAGACTGGTGGCTGAGGAATGGTGATGGTGGTGCAAAAAAAAACCATCGCCATCGTTTGATAGGTGGCCTTACCCCAAATGGTGACTTCGAGAGCCTATATTCTCGGGCTCGACCGAGCGCGGTATGCAGCTCTCTTCGATTGCACAGAGATGTGAATGAGAATGTCCGACTTCATCGGGGGTTGAGCGGGGCAAACACGGCGTAATCAAAGCTCACAAAGGCATATGGAGGAGGGACGGGGTTCGAGCAAGTTCTCGACGTGTATGAGTGATGAGTACTAACGCTGACGAGCTGAGCGGTATGTCCATTTGGGCGTCCTTAATGAAGTAAAGTGCCGTGAGCATTTCCGACTGATGATCGGCGGTCACGACGTGGAAGCAATTCCCCATGGAAGTATGCAGCAGCATCGACAAGTTCAATGCCAACTGGGGCTCGATGTCGTGTGGCGAGAATCGTGTGTGGCGGGGACGTGAAACACAACCGTATATGGCCGCAAAGCGGCGGCAATAATGGGTGATTTTGGTAGATAATCCATGCTGTCAGGAACAGAGTCGACGAATGGAGAAAGCAGCAATGCGCACCGCGAGGCAGGTTGAGAGGGAAACACATTGACCATCGCTTAGGCCGCAGCTACCAGGTATGGTCGAATCCGAGCATATCCTTGAACCTTGAAAATGAGGGACAGATTGACCTAAAGATTCATGAGAGTGAACTATTGGGCATTATAGCACAGAGAAGCGGTAACGTTGTTCCCGGGCCTGGAGAGCGAGATGAGAGAGCCGTAGGGACAGAGAAACACGCATGCGAAAGAAGAGGGAACATATCACCGTTGTCTGCTGAGTTCGCTTGAGCACGAGGCACGTAGGAGGGGAGCAGCGGGTTTCAGCGAAACTTACCAGACATCAGGGACTGGATATTGGTGGTTACAGAGTTTCATGGTGATTCAAACCGATTTAAACCAAAGTTCCTGATTGAGCGAAGAGACTGGACAAGGTTGGACGAAACAATGCGCTGAAGAGGGATTTTGGGATCTGCGAGGCGTAGCGCTTTGACAGGAGGATGGTGTTGAGTAGGAATAAAGTATACGCACAGTCTGCGCACGCTTCCTTCCTTCCGGGACGCGGAAGAGGATCTGAGTCGGTACCGTCACCGAATGCATCATGTTGCCTGAAACTTCTCTGAGATCGCAAGAGTGTTTGGTAGCTTTGACGACGGAGAGGTGGTCGAGTTGGTGAAGTATACAGCGACAGCCACTGGTCTTCGCCTAACACAAGGCCCTGAAGCACGTTGGGATTAGGTTCAGCAATAGGTTGTGCCGTACACAGTTGGCTACGATCCGAGATATGGGAACAGACCTCCGAGTTGTTGAAGAACAGATGGAACTGTCAAACACAGATTAAAGCTGAAGAGATGCAGACAAATTATGCAAATAGATGTGTACCAAAAGGATCTTACCTTGAGCCTCGAGTACGGATGCAGCTTAGCTTGTTCTGTTTGCGCACGCCACGCCACGCAAAGCGATAGGTTATCATGAACGGAGGCTGCGCTCGCTCACTCCGCCGGTGAACATGGGGTACTGTACGACGGTGTCAGGAGATACATAGCTGTTTCACGCTTTCGGCGACGCCAAGGCACCCCTGGAAGTGAAATATAGGCTTCGAAGTCATTCAAAGCTGAGCGACCAGATTCGAAAGCGATGTACCAACGTGAGAACGGTCGCAGAGGCTTCACAAGATGGAACTGTTTGGCGCGAAGGATTATGGTTGGGAAAGGCAGGGGGGTCGCCCAGACGGTCGTTGAGTGTGGCCGTGGAAGAAGATCTGGGGTGGGATAGGCAAAAGGCGAGCCGCACGCAGCCAGTTGGCCGGAGTCGAATTTCCATGTGGAAGCACGCCGAAATAAAATGGATTTCGTAAATGATGTGAATTGGGAATGCATCCCGATCCGGTCTTGTCATCAACACCGTCAACCGAGAACAGAGATGCTGAGCGCCTCGTAGAACAATTCAAAAGGCAGGTTTACGCTGATCTGCACCGAAGATGCCCGCTTCTCCCTCCGAGCGCGACTCTGCACGTCGTCCTGCCCCCCGTAGCGTCCTCCCCATGGGCAGACGGACCGTCTAGTGCTCACGCATTCCTTTCCATTCTTCGGCTCGATACCCCTCGATAGTCTTCATTTTTCGTTACGAATATCCGGCCGACCACTCTCATTTACCGTCTCGTTTGGATCCCTGCTCCAGCACTCACCATGTCCAACCCCCCACGCCGCCTTCGTACCAGAACCGCCGAGTTCACTGACCATTTTCTTCGTCGACGTGATGAACCAGCACCCCCAATGCCAGCGATTGTGCAACCTGAAGCACCCTATGCTCAGAGCGGCAAATCCAAGCGCAGCCTGCCCTCCTTCCTTGGCTTTGCGTCTAAACGAAAGTCTTACAACCCGCCTCGCGATTCTCAGGACTCTTATCCTTCGTTTGCGGAGCCATCCTCACCACGAAACCCGGCGGGACTATCATCACTGCTGTAAGTGGTCCCCTACGGCGGTCGTTGATCGCCGCGATCTTTTCAAGCGTATCGTTTATTTCGAAGTCTATCATGTCGGTTTACTGATCGTGTGCTGTGCGATCATAGAGGCCCAGAAATCATCTCGTCCTCTAACCCCAACTCGGTGGATATTCCTCGTAGCTCTCGCGGATCAACCTCCACTGCTCCTTCCTTCACGAAATTATCCTCCCCGTCTCTGGTACCAGGTCGCTCCCCCGCACTTTCTTCTCCGCTCAAACGCAGATCGTCGCCTCCTAAGGTGTCACCCACCGAGGAGTCCCAAACCTTTCATACCCCGCCCTCATCCCCTAGCAAGAGCTCGTCAGCGCGTTTGCCTCCTTCTCCATCTCGCACCACTTCCAATAGGTCATCGAAAGAGCACACAACATCTTCCCGGCCTGTCATCACGGTCTCTTCCTCTGGCTCTTCGACGGAGCATGCCCAGGACGCTCATGACGAAAGCTTGTTCACATGTCCGCGTACGCCCCCCGCACCACCAAAACAAACCTCTCGAGCCCCTAGTTTCTCGTCGACATCAAGACCGCACCGCCAAGCTGACGCGAATTCCTTCCCCGGACCTTCTAGAACGAGCGACTCATCACCGTCCTCGTCCCTTCGCCGAAATCCATCTTCCACCTCTCAGAAGGCATCCCCTTCCCCTCCCTCTGGACTTCCCACCCGATCACCCAGCAGGCTCGTCTCGAGTCGATCTACTCCACAGAATGGTTCGATTGCGCGCAACCGTATGTCATTGCAGCAACACACACCGACTCAACATTCGACAGGTCCAGCAGCACAGCAACCTTCTCGCCCGCAACATATGAGGGCGATATCATCCGATGCCGGTGCTGAACTCGCCTTCCTCGACGGGCCCTTCGATCCCTCACCTTCGTCCGGACTCTCGAACACTCGCCCGTCATCTCCTTCCAACACGTCTCAGGAGCTAGAAGACATCCTTGAGCTCACATCTTTCACCACCCCGTTCGACTTTCCTCCTCGTGAAGAGTCTCCTACTCTGGCGTCAGAGCCAGAAATTCCTGCGAGGACGTCGTCGCTCGCTCGAGCTTCACCGGTTGCTACACTTGGCTCCGTCAAACCTAGGTCGTATTCTTCCGCGTCGACATCTTCGACTGGGACACGTCGTGCTCCAGGTGCACGGTTGCCCATGCGAACAAAACCAGGAGAGTCGAGAAGTTCAGCTTCCACCGAAAGTCCACGGGGGTCACCAGGTCCGTCTCCCAGACCGCCGCCATCGAAGTTACCAGGTCCATCCTCTAGCCCGAAGCCGTCGTCAGGCCCTCGTGGTGGCCCCCCTGGAGGTAGACTACCGAGATCAGTATGTGTCTTCTCCATACATCGAGAGTCGAATCTGGCTGACTGTCCTTTCCATCGCGATGTGTATGCAGTCTTCTGCTACTTCACTTTCACCTTCCTCTAGACCCGGACTACCGCGAAACCTCTCCTCATCGTCGCTCGCTCGTTCACGCCCAACAGCATCGGCCATCCCTCCCGCCTCCGCACCCCCAGTCGGACCTCTTCCGTCAGCGCCTTCCCGCTCACACTCCCCTCTCGTCAACAAATCCCCAGCGATGAGCAGCCTCAGTCGCACGACATCCACTTCAGGCTCCTCCACCCGTTCCCTCGCACTTTCATTATCCGCCCTCTCGCATCGCTCCGGTGCGGACTCCACACGCACTCTAGCAAATTCGAATTCGAAGTCTGATCCTGCGTCGGCGAAGAAGATATCTCGTTCTCCGTCGGGGAAAGGGTTATCTTCGATGCCTTCGTCGAGTTCGCTGGGCGCGACGTCGTCAATCGCTAGTTCAAGGACCCTCGTCTCGACTTCCGGATCTACGTCACGGTCTTTGTCTACGGCGGGAAGCCTACCTGGGCATATGCCTGAGATCGACGACATGCCGAGTGTACCGTCCATGGCTTCCGTTCCGGCTCGTAAGATGTCTGGTGCACGGGCAGCGTCGAGAGTTAGGGCTATCACTGCACCCTCTCAGCCTCTACACATTCAAACTGGGCAGCCTTCGTCACAGACACCTCCTTCTTCTGGATCTTCTGGACAGACGATGACGACGCCGACGTTTGTGAGACCGAAGGACGAAAAGGACAAGGAGAAAATCAAGAAGTCTGCTTCGCAGCTCACGCCAGTCTCTTCACTTTTCTCGATATCTCCGCGTTCAACAACATCGGCTTCGTCGCCGACGCCGACATCGACATCGCCGCCCTCTTCGCTCTCGCCCGTTCTTCGCAACGCTAACATCAGGACGAGCACCACCACCGGCGTCTCCAAACGCATCGCATCTCTCTCCTCCGCATCCGAGTCTGAATCCTCGTCCTCACAGTTCCCGCCCGTTGCACTTCCGTTAGCAGTCCGTCTTCGAATAGCGACGGATAAGAACGATGCATTGGAAAAGAGGAATCGAATACTCGAGAAGGAGAACAGCACGCTTGCGGAGGAGAAGGAGGTGTTGGCGGCAAGGGTGATGGAGTTAGAGAAAGCGGCGAGGAGGAAGGAGGGAGAGTTGAGAGGACTGAGGTGGTTGATCGTGAATGGGCCGCAGGGGTTAGATAAGTCGGAGAATCAGTTTTTATCTGTTCCAGGTGATGGAGGCGGTCTCGAGTTGAGCGTGGCTCTCGACGGCCTCGATGGATCGATGACGAGCACGACGGAGTCGCCATCCCCGAGCGCGAGTCTTCTCGGCGGTGCCACGGGTTCCGATGCGAAGTGGGGAAGCAGCAGCAGCCCTGGGTCGACGCAGGATAGCGGGGTGTACAGCAAATTATTTGGCCGGGGGAACAGCGACGAAGAGGCTTTCGAAGGGATAGGCGAGGCGGAAGGGGAGAGTGGTGGAGGTGAGATGGAGGTGAATGTGACGATGACGAGACCTTTGCCCGTCACCCTTTCAAGGCGGACTTCCAGGGTCTCGCTCTCGTCGAGGTCGTCTGATAAAGAGAAGGATAGGGGTCGGAATAGGTCGACGAGTCAGGTTTCGGGGATGACTATGGGGTCGTCGATATCCGGGCTTGGGATCGACGTCTCGGGGTCGGAGTCACCGTCAATGCTGGGATACCATCTTCCAAGGCTCGGAGAGTCTTCGCCCAGTCCCAGCAGGGCTCGTACACCGGTCTCTCCTTCCGCTTCAGAGCTGTCCTTCACGCTCGCTGCAATTGCGGAGATTGATGCGCAGACCGACCCTCAGACGGAGTTTCTTTCAGACGCTATGGACGAAGCGGAGCGAGATCGGGAATGGATGACCCAGTTTGAGGAGGAGGAATTGCGGAGGAGGGAGAAGGACGAGCGGAGAGCGTCGAAGGCTTTGAAGAGACTCTCGAATTCGGCGGTGTTGAATGGTGGGGAGGCTGTGGAAGCCGCAGTGGTGAGCAGCGAGCATTCGTCACACGGTTTGGACTGGAAGAGGAGGCCTTCCATTGCGCAGGTGATGGAGAGCGATAGGGAGATGGAGGTGGGGATGGAGGAGGCGTTGGGGAAGTTGAGGGTTTTTGGTGGTTACGCGTCGGATTCGTACTCATCGTAGGTGCGACGTCGCCACACTTTCCATCCCCATATTTTCACGTTGTGGTTTCTGCTGTTGGCAGTTAGTCAATCCTTGTCCATGTCCCTCTCTCATCTCCCCATCCTGTCATCGCATGATCTCGTGTTCAATTATGTGCGCTTTTCTGCATCATCCCCGCTTTCTTTTCTCCAGCACTCGCTCTCTCTCTATCCTGCATCTCTACCCCTCATCATGCATCATCCCCCATACCCTGTCCACCACTCCCATCTACAAACTCATTCCCCCTCACCACTCCCATCCCCCCTTCACCCACAATTCGTCATCACACTATTCGCATTCTGTACGCACACTCATCCACGGAGGTTGACGATTGACGATCCAAGTGTGTGTGCCCATAAATTGTAAATTTCTTGTACACTCCTGTTCCATACCCTTCTTTTCTCGTCTTCCTCATGTTTCTGTTTCGTAGACCGCATCAATTCATCGATATCGGCACTGACATTCATTCATTACGATTCCTCTTACCACACACTTATCCACTCTCGTTGGGTTCAAGTTGTCACGGTTCACGTTACGGGCTCCTCGTAACTTAAACATCCCCTTATTGCCCTTAGCCCCCACCTTCGCGAAATTTTCTTTTCGCGTCTCCGTTTCTCTGGACTTTACGGTCCCTCCCTGCGCTACCAATTATTTTATTATAATTCATGACACTCGCCACATTATACCTATACTTACTTTCGCTTTCCTCTTCGCTTTCTTACATAGCGGGCTGGTCTTTCTGTGTTCAACAGGCGTGCTTAATTGTAGCCTTACTGCGCGCGGCGTCGCGTATACCCCCCTCGTCTTTCGTCTTTCGGTTCGCTTTCGTCTTCGTTTCGTGAATCGCTGTGGTAGTATTCGGTAGCATACAATACCTCGCACACTCATTCTTTTGGTCGGTTGCAATGGAATTCAATGAGGAAGTTTGGAAGTCTCATGCTGTCGTCTGTCAGTGCCAGTGAAGGATCCTTGCTCTCGAGTCTCGCCGTGGTCCTCCAGGGTCCTCCGTGTCAAGAGTCACTCACGCCACTGTGGCGCCACGAGAGCGATCTCCATCATATTCTTCAGGATCAAAGCGCCGCAGGGTTCAAACGTTTGGAACGAAACTCCAGATTCCCTACACCTTTGGATCTGGTTTCGTAGTGCCCTCGGGATGCAGCATCTCCATCTCCGAGAAAACATAAAAGGTGCGAGATCTGGTGCGTATAACCGGCCCTGCGAGCTTTGAATGGACTCGATCTATTCTTCACTATCTGGAGGCTGGATCTCGCTTGACAAGTGACTAGCACCGGCGGACTTTCTTCCACATAACAGCTGAGAACAATTGATGCTCCAAGACAGGTTCGCGAGAAGGTTACATTGCAGCATTGGAATGGATTGGTTGTTGCAATTGGACGTCATCGATTCGACCTCACAGCTAATACTTAGACTGTAACAATACAGAGTAATCGACCAATACATGTACGACTACACGTCAAGGAGCTCGAGAAGTTACACCGAGAAGAGATAGCTGTCAATGAGTGGCGATCGATGATGATGAATGATGAGTGACGAAGGTAACGGGCGACGGAAAACGGGCGACGTGAAACGTGAAACACGAAACGATAAAGACTAAATACTATGTGCAGGAACGACCTCGTCATTTGTACGACGATGGGGGACGATGGGGGTGGTTAAAGCAAGGGCGAAATTCCACGAGACGGAGAAGGAGAGAGAGACGGGCAGAAAAAAAATAAAAGGATAATTTAGGATCCAGGATGCGAAGTCCAAGAACCTGACGTGGCGAGGGTCGTGACGTTAAAAAGTGAAAAAAAAAGTGAAAAAGTAAATATGCGAGATGAATCGATAGAATCAGAATGCTCCTTCGAGCCCAGCGCAATGATGGTGAATAAATGAAGTAATGAAGGAACGAAGAGAGAGATTGAACCCAATAAGCAGGAATAAAAGGAGAAAGAGAGAGAGCAAAAAAGGAACGGAGAGCAGATAACTTCAGAGCTAGTGCACAGCAAAATCGAGGACAAACCTAGAGCAAACACCCCACTCACAGCGACAAGGCCCACTACATCGTGGCCCCACTGACACTGACACTGATCCCCAAACAGGCCTACTCAAGTCACGATAGTCCAAAAGCGCGCTTCTGCCTCCTCAACACAGGCTTCCACTCCTTCCACAGCCCCATCGGATTCACCCACGCAAAGTCGCGCCAGACCGCCTCCCTACCCACAAAGCCCTCACTAATCTCCTGCTCTCTCGTCGTCGTCCTCAACAGGTCCAGTTTCTCGAGGCCGGACGTATCGCGATGTTCCCTGTATTGTGGCGAGTCTGGGGAGCTCAGGCGGCGGAGGTTTCGGGTGCGGGCTTCGATGTTCAGGAATTCGTTCGGGCTGTCGCCTGAGAACCATGGGTGGCGTCTGATTTCGCGGTAGGTGAACCGTTTGCGGTGATCTACTTCGAGAAGCTGGGCAAAGGTATCAGTATGCTTGACTTGGTATAAGGAGAAAACGGAAAAGGACGTACCCCGAGGAGCAGAGAGATCTCGGTCTTGCTGATGGTTGGCTTCCTGGCGCGAAGAACGGCGGCTCCGGCATTGGCCCGCGACTTGACACAGAAGTCGACCGTCTTGTGCATTTGGGGGAATAAGAACCTTTCATCTTCCGCCGCAGCGAGGAGATCCCAGAACAAACACCCAAACGCCCACCAATCCGCGCCAACACCATACCCATCCAAATCCCAATCCCCACGGAACGTCTCCGCAGTCTTCAGAATTTTCTCATCCGGACGCATAGAAATGCGACCGAGGATGTCTTTCTGCTCCTGCGGGCAGGTCAAAAGTTCGGGCGCCATGTACCCTGGGGTACCGCAGAACTTGTGAGAATAGACCTCTCCCGGACGGAGGGGCCCTCCGTTCTTGACGATGAGGACGTCGCCGAGGTCGGCGAGACGGGCGTTGGAGGCGTGGTCGAGGAGGACGTTCTCAGGTTTGAGATCTCTATGTAGCATTCCGAGTTCGTGGAGGAAGTTGAGACCGGATGCCTATGGGGACAGATGTCAACAAGCGAGTCAAGAAAGATAGACGTGAACACTTACGATCTGAACCATCCATCGCCTTATGTGATGTTGTTCTGGTTTCTTCTTGGCCGCAGTCCAGAGATCGTACTTCATTAAATCCTATCGTAAGATGATGTAAATCAACACCAACGCTCTCAATGAACAAAGGGAAAGAGACAAGTGACATACCATAGCGTAGAAAACCCTTGTTTCGTCCTGGAACACACCATGCAACTCCATCACAAAGTCATTATGCTCCTGATCCGCCCCACGTTGTTCTGCAATACGCTGGTACGACCTCAACTCTCTCAACATCGACCGGTCGAGCTCGACCTTCTCCGCCTCCGCCTTATTGAAGACCTTGACACACAGCAAGCGCTGCATGCCAAGATCGCGAACGACGTAGGTCGTCCCATAAGAACCCCTTCCTAAAGGAGCGAGGAACTGGACGGGACCGGGAGCGACAGGCTGAACGCTGAGCGCACGTGCGCGTTGAGCAGTCCGAGGAGGCGAAAGTGGTGAAGTAGACGATGATGGAAGCGATATGCGGCGAGTCGTGATGAATGATGGCTTGCGAAGTTGGGGTCTTTCATATTCGGGCTGGCAGTCAGGAGTGGGCATGGCAGGCAAAGGAGGCAACGGAGGTGCAACGGGCGTCTTCGAGGTCGACGTCGACGTGGGTGGCGCGCATCTGGAGGCCGAGAAATGTGTTCGCGTCGACAATGGTGTGCGCCGTCTGGGTGTCAGAGGCGGACGCGACTCGGGAGACGGTGGCGTGGGCCGCGCGGATAATCGCGAATTTCGCGATGCTGGGGTGGACGCGTGGTCGAGGATTCGAGACCTCGCTTTCGGTGCATTCTGTTGAGTGGGACCGAACACGTCGATGTCACTGCGCTCTGCGCGGTTTCGAGTAGGAGTAGACGCGTCGATATCTTGAGAAGGGCCGTGCGCCCGAAGTCGGCTGGTGGCGTCCCCGACCTTTGGTGTCGTGGGGCGGCATCGCGTCCACTTGCGGGGAGGTGAAGGCGAGGATGATCCTACTGAAGAAGACGACTCTTCGTAGGGAGGAGGACTTGGGAGAGGGGGTGGGACCATCGAGTCGCGAGTGTCGCGAATGTGGCTCATGTTCAGGAGGGCTGACAGGTTGTGGGCATCGGCGTGTCTCGGACGAGGCGCGCGTGGTAGCCTTGGGGAAGACATCTTGCTCCGCGGTGACGAAGGACGCGAGACCGCGTCGAAGTACATCGAGGACGCCGACGACGAAGACGAAGACGACGAGGCTGAGGACGAGGCTGTTAATGCTGGACAGGGGTTTGACCTCATGTCGGGATGAGAAAATAGTTCTGGAGTCGACGGACGAGAAAAGTTGAGGAAGGAAGGCGAAGACGGAGTTGGACGAGGAAAGATAGGTCGGGGGAGGGGCGATATGTGCATGAGGACGTCTTGACTTTTTGCTAAGCGAAGACACGATGTGGGGAGGAGGAAAGTTCACAAACGCAAGATATCGGCCAAAGCAAAGTGTACTCGGCTGCACGTGCCGGTCAACACAAGTCTCACGCCCCACGCCATTGGCTCGCAGCGCCACACGAGGCCAGGGTCGAGCAAGCGCGGGAAAAAAGATCCGCGCGAAGCCGAAGTGCACAAAACGCCCGCGAAAAAGTCGATAATCCCACCATTTATTGTTGCCAGTGAGCAAGAAACACCTTTATGCTCTTGTTCTCCAAGTCTATTAAAAAAAATCGCTGGTCGAGTTGGTCGAAGGGGGCTCCAGTACACGCCCTCGCCGCACGACCACTACACGTGTATCGCCCGCCGACCGATTGTCGGGCTTCCTGGACCTTCCTGGACCCTCGCTCGGCCCTTCGAGTTCTCGAAAAATGTGGCTCGCGGCACCGAATATTGAACGGTGAACAGGCGAGGAACAATCACCACACATTCATTCGTCGCACTCAAGACAGAGGAAATCATGTCTTAGAACGAGCCTCAAAACTGTGGCACCTGAACGATGCTTACCGGCACTACATCTGAAACCGACGACTCGGAGGAGCTGATCCATGGCGAGTCAACACTCACTGGCACAAATTGGTCGTATACGACGGTTGCTCTCCCTCCAAAGGCCAGTGGACGCATGGTTTCGACGAAGGTATTGACTGAAGGGAGGAGGAACACAGGAGTAAAACTTTGGAAAGAGGGTTGACGATTGTGCGTCACCGACCCGCGCGGTGATGCCCGTGGGCTTTGACAGCTCCCTTCTTTGGACGACAAAAGACTACATGTTCTAAAGGTTAACTGAGAGTCTGAACCACAGTAGTGGATAGCACGCAATGACATTTACAGGTTCAGAGCGACAACCAAGTAAGATACAAATAAACTGCAAATGTCCAACCACTGTGCCCGAGTGACCAAAGCGGAAAGGCTATTCACTAGACGACAGACCAAGAACATACATGAACAGGACCACGATAAATAGATACAAGGAACCAAAGACACGCATGCATGCTACTTACCAACCACAAGAAAAAACGTACAGTACGATACACGACGGACACGTCACCCTTGTTCAACAATTCAGCAAACCAGTCACGAAGCAAGAGTCCCAGATCGAGACTTATGCAAATCTAGTACCCATCCCCATACTCATCGTCCTCCCCATACTCATACCCCCCATGCTCACCCGCATCCTCCTCCCCATCCTCGTAATAATCATCGTACCCATGCTCATCCGGGTACACCTCCGCAAACCCGCCACCCATCGCATGCGCAGGAAAGTCAAAGTAGCGCTCCACATGATGATGATGGGGAGGGCCATCATCCTCATAATCCGTCCTCGGTTCGTCGTCCTCATAATCGTCCCTCTCCTCATCGTCTTCATACCACCCCGCCTGCTCGCCGAACCGCTCGGCGACCTCGCGCGCATCGGGGATGGGCGAGTCTGCGTTGTGCAGGAGGTGGGCAAGGTGGATGGGAGGACGGGCGATGGAGCCGTCGTCGTCTTCTTCGTAGCCGTGAGCTTCGGCGTCGAAGGGATAGTCTTCCTCTTCTTCTTCGTCGCTGTGGATGAGGTTAAGGAGGACATAAACGCAGTGAGAACGCAATATCAGGAATGACTAGAGAGAGAACGTACGTTGCATGGCTAGGGCCTGCGCGCGGACGATGACGTTCAACTTCTTCTTCACTAGAGGAAGGAAAGGACAGGTCGCGATGCAGTCAGAACTCTAGACACATCATAGCTTCGCGAAAGAAGATACTCACTCTTCTTCCTCATCGGACTCAACAATCCTTCTTCTCAACGAAGAAGGATATCGTGGCGGCTGCATTTCCTCCTCGTCATCCGAGACCACAATGGGCGCATTCCTCCGCCCTAACCTCGGCCTAACCTCACGCACATCATCTTCCTCCGAATCCGACGATATCTCGATCACACCCCTCTCTCTTTCGCCTCCATGATGCGCCGCCTCTGCATCATCAATGAAACTGCTCTCATACCCATCGCTACCGCCCTCTCCTTCCCCACCGTCCTCGTCACCATCGATATCGACCTCTCCTCCAACGCCAAACAAGTCATGGATGTATGGAAGCTGACGATGCAGCTGTTGCCGATAATCCCTGTCGAATTCGGCTCTGGCCTCAAAGCCCTCTAGATCGTCGACATCGACGTCGTCCTCGCCCTCGTCCCCACTTTCTCCGTGGAACCCATCCTCATAGAGCCCGTCGTCGAGGTCTTCATCGTCGTGCAGACCAAGGTCGGGGTGATCATGGTGATCGTGCGCGCCGTGTCCATGTCCAGCACCCGGCAACGGTGCACCGAACATCGCGTTGAGCATTCCATGGAATGGCGCCCCATCATTGTACTCGTCGTCCTCGTCGCCCTCTTCTGGATCGTACTCCTCGTTCTCAGGGTAGACCCTCTGACAAGACGAACAGATCCCCGCCCAGATCTCATGCGTACAGTCCACGCATCGCCAGACATCGTCGTCGTCGTCGTACATGCCCGTCAACTCATAATCTCTATCGCCATCGTGATGGTGCTCCTGCCGGTGTTCATGAAGAGGAGGAAGGTCTCCCGGTAGCACGCCGTGATGAGGTCCAGCGTTGATATGCTGGCCGAGAAGCATGAGGGGAGGAAGAGGGACATGACCGAAATTATGGTTCGCGTTCGCGGCTGGCTTGTGGAATATTTTATCCCAGGGGTCTTTGGCCCGTTCCTCTGCCGTGGGTTCGGTTGGGGGTTCACAGTCTGCGAACATATCGCGGACAAGACCGCTCTTGACCACCCCTTCGACCATATCCTTAATGTTCCACACCTCCGATGGTCGATCCCTTACGACCGCGCGACAGTGAGGGCATGTCTTCCTACGGAACAGGACATTATGAGGGTTCAGGGGGCCTATCTGATCTGCTGGAGGAGCTTTAAACCAGGAACAAAGACAGGAGTAGCATGCGACATGGCCGCAAGGGGCGAGCGAGAAGGGTTTGTGGAGGAGGTCGAGGCAGATTTGACAGGTGAGAGACGGGAGGAGTGTAGTGAGCAGTGCTTGGTGCGTTCCGAGAGTCTATGGGCCACACGAGAGGCCGACTTAGCAGAGATCACGAAGGTGAGACAATAAGCAGTAGGGCGTACCTCAGTTGTGGTTGTAAGCTGCTTTTGGACCTTTTGGAGCGTTTCCTTGGGGACTGAGGTGGCTTCGGGTGCAGTGGCAGATTGTCTGGGTGAAAGGACTTGCTCGGGTTGCTTGCCCTTCGGCTCGGGAGGGCGTTCTGCGGTGATAGCATTCTTGGACAGCAAAGGCTGGGTTGCCTGCCATTGAAAATCGACGTGAGATGGCATGGAATCGACGGAACGAGCATAGAGACGAGGTGGGACACAAGCAGACAAGGGCCAACGCGAGCCCGAACGTACCTCCGATTTGATGGCGAGAACCGGCGTTAATTGCTGGGTGGCGGCCCGAGGGGAAATAGACGATGAGGAAGCACCAGAAGAGCCTTGAACAAACTCTGGCTGAGCAGGTAGGCCATTTTCGGGCTCGAGAGTCATAGATAGGCTCCTCGTCCGCTGTGTCAGGGAACAAAAGGGTCGAAAACAAGCGTGTCAGGAGGAGCACTTCTCGTCGTCACAGCGAGGAACTCACCGTCCGGGACGCGCCAGCGGTGATGGGCTGTTTCTTGCTCTTGTTTTTCCGCCTCCTCTTCTTTCCATCCTTCCCTTTATTCTTGGATTTGTTATCTTGGAAAACTAGACTCTGGTCAGGATCGGTGTCGGACTCGACCTTGGGCTTCTTCGACTTGACAGCATCGCGCTCATCGTCGACAATTTCCGAGAATGCGCGCTTCTTCGATTCTGGATGAGGCATGGTTCTTGCCTGTGAGTTGTGTGGGGGTGAGGAATGCGATGGATAATGTGCGAAGGGGGATGGGGAGATTGCACTGAACGCGTCGCGGGGTCCTTTATATTCTTCCTTGTTCTTTTCCTCCCACGCTATCCACATCCACGTGCCGTCATGGTGGCACTCCGCCACAATGATCTGCGACTGCCGTGGCCCGTCTGTGAATACACCCTCACTCTCCCCGACCCCGACGAACATCAAATCATAATATCATTGACTGTGGTTGCTGCTCCCCGTATATATGTTCAATTTCGATCCATGTGGCCCGCCGCAAATTGCGATATGCACAGCAGCCCATAATGCATTCCGAAAGGAAGAAACAAAGGCAATGTATATATTACAGTCCCAGTCTAGTGTGAACAAGGTAAGGAAGGCCACATCGAAAACAAAAATGATCAAGCATCTGCATTGTCCACTCTCCACACCTTGATCACCCCCGCCCGGTCACCACTCACAATCCCCCCTCTAAAAGGCGAATCGATACATGCCAAAGCAGCAATCGTGTCCTGATGCCCTTTGTTTAGGTTCTGCTGGCTATTATTGATCAAGGACATCCGTTGTGGTGGTCGGTTATTGTGGCTGCTCAATTGTGCGGGATGGAGCCAGGTCTCGACATAAGCCGTCACCGATCCGTTCGACGAATGTGTTGTGCTGTGAAGAACTGTGTGTTAGAACCCGAACGCGGAGATACAGTGCGAGCATCACATACCCATATGTTGGTCTGTCGCTCTCCGTCTCCAGACCACTCAGAACCGCAGTCCGTTCTACTTTCCCTAAATCCCAAAGCCGCAATCTTCGATCCTCCGACCCACTAATCATAAAGCCTCTCGCACCGGTAGCCAACTGCCCATCCGCTCCCATCTGCGTGGCCCTGTGCACCGTCGAATGCCCACCGAACTCATGACCGACAAAGACCGCCCGGATAGCAGGAGAAGGCCCACTCAGCATGGACTCCCGCGCAGTACTCTCGGATGACGCTCGGCGCGAGTTCGACGGAGCACCCAGGCCTGGTTGTCGTGCTTTGACAAGTGCAGCGATAGCGGATGCCGGACTGGGTTCTGCGTTACCGGCAGAGATATCTAGTGGTTCGTCAAGAGGCGTGGACGTTTGTGAAACGACACGCGTTCCATAGGCCTCCACAAGTGATGTTGTCTCGATGTCCCATACTTCTACAAGCGAGGTCGCAGCACTCTCGGACGTGGCCCTCGGTGCATCGACAGCTACCATTATCCAACGTCCCTTTCCCCGTGTTGGATGCACGACACATTGATGTATCCGAGCTGAGCCGTTGGTAGTCGCAGCCGCAGTTTTCCATGTCTTCAATAGTAGCCCAAAACGAAGGTCCCAGAGCGTTAACATGCCAGACGCGGTGCCCGTGACTAACCATGCCCGTTTCCGATCCAAACATAGCGTCGTCATAGGTCCATAGTGATTCGGCTGGTCCATACTCAAGAGTATCCGCATCGTTCGAAGATCGAGGATAGACACAGAGGAATGTGTGGTGGCGTAGACAAGATTGGAGGACGATTCTGTGCCACGAAAAAATGATGAGTAACCTGTGGAGTATTCGGCTTAGTGAAAGTACTCACCAGTGTTGTAGTGTGCCATACAAGTGACATACTCCCCGGGTCTATCCAATCTATGCTCCCTCACAGTTTGCAGCTTCCCATACTTCGGCAACGCTCCTGACTGACTGACATGTACCCTCACGACATGAACACTGCCATCCTCCGCCGCACTCGCAAAACAATGCACACCTTCCAGCACACATACACACTTCACCTTCGAATGGTGCTGCGTATAGGAATGTCGTGGTTTGCTCGTCACGTTCCGTTCTAACCGCGCCGTATCCCAAACTTTAACGGTCTTGTCGTCTGAACACGACATGAAGAACATATGGTCCGGCGAGACGGCGAGACCGGTAACTGATTCGGAATGAGCAACGAGATGTGCAATGAGCGTGGCTTCTGGTTTGCGAGCTGTTCCGTCTCGAGGAGCGAAGCTGTGGCGAACAGCATTTCGTCGACGTACAGGACCCTCGTGGACTTTGGGACCAAAATCGTCCTGATAGTCGCGATTACTGTCCAAGTACATATGCTCCAGTAGGTTGCTGATTCCAGGTTCTTGTCCATCTGTGAATAACAGGTGAATGTCAGCTTCTAATGTCGGGCGTAGTAAGAGGAGCATAACTGACCATAGGTAGAAATCGGAACCAACGGTGCCAAGCGATGTCGAGTCTGCCCACGTACAGTCCCCGCAGCGGAAACAGGCGACGTCCTCCCCGACCTCTCCGGTGACCCCTCAGACCTCAACTTCGACAACGGCTCCAAAAGACCCGTCGCATTCGCCCTCGAAGACCCAACAGCTGGCGCAGCTTTCTGACCATCCGTACTCCCAACGTGCAACCTATGCATGCCTCCGCGGAACGCGGCCGCAGAGTTTGTGTTCGACAACACTGATTCAGTCGGACTACCAGGTCTATCGAAGACGGGTGGAAGATCGGTGAGTGCGGGGCCTACAGGTATTGAGGGTAATGCGAGTGGGCTGGTAATAGCGGATGTAGCGGAGGGTATACGATGCGGTTCGATGCGATTGTTAGTGGGTAATGATGTGGCGGACCCATTGATGGCACTGAGACGACGACGGAGGTCTTCGAATGGAGCGCCACTCGGACCAAAGTCAATGCTCGGTGGGCGAGAAAGTCTCGGGGTGTCCAGAATGGGGGAACGAGTCAAGTCAAAAGTCGCCCTTCTAGCCGATGCTGTTCTCGCTGCACGCGAGGAAAGTTCAGATGCGCGAGTCTTCAGGAATACCGTCTGTGGCACGACCTTCAGCTTCTGGAGTTCAACGTCGCTGATAGTCTTTAGCGGCTCCGCATCATCCTCGGGTCGTAGCCGTGTGGCGAAGCTTGAGATAGCATTAGCGAGCTTCATGATGTAGTCTCGCATAGCCATCAATTTCGCCTCTTCGCTGCTCGTCATGCCCAACTGCCGTAGTTTCTGCAGCTGTGCGTCATCCCTACGAGTAATTATTGTGTCAGATTTGGACTCCACAGAAGTAAATGATAAAGACTCACTCTTCGGATTGATGCTTCGAAATTCCAGCTGCGTTTCCCATCTTCCGGACAGCAGCAACGCTGTCTTGTGGCGAATCGCTCTTCGCCGCTGCGGCTCTCCGATGGCTTCTCCAAAACAAGGTTTTCGAGTCGGCTTTCATCGCCCACTGAACAGCTGCATCGAAAACTTGTCGAGATAACTGGTGGTGGGCAATTTTCTTTGTTAGAGAAATACAGTGGGTGAGTTGATGGACAGATAGGCTTACCGGAGGCTTCAATGCAGAGAGCAAGCTCATCTCGTCGACTACACGGATGTCTGATCGAAGATAATGTCTTAAAGAAGGATACAAGATGCACCACACATCACTCTGTGGTAGATGATTTGCGGCAGACCCTATGAACGCGGCAGCACCTGAAGATGAGGACTGCGTGAGCTCAGCCCAAACTATATACAGCTATTAGAGGCCCGACCTTGACGAATCCACGCATTGGGATGATAGAGGAAGCCAAGCGTGGCACTCATGAGTTCCCATATCCGCATCTTCTGGAACAGACCCAGCTCGCACAAACTCGTCAGGGCACCCAACACCCGTGCCACCACGCTCTCTTCCACGTCTATCGACAGTTGTTCAGATACAGTCCGGGTACAATCCTCTCAAAAGTGAAAAGAAAGGGAACATACCAGACAATGCCTGGATCATCAACGGCAAAATGTATTCCTCCAGGCTCCTCCCACCCGCACACGCCGCCACATCCACAATTGCATCAAAGAACGCGTGCCTCAAAAGCCACTCCCTATCGTTCAAATATGTGATCATATGACTAAGAAGAACATCGTTTGTCCGTTGTCGACCGAGGAAGATGCACAAAGCGGAGATATCGTGGAGGACCGCGCGCTTGACCACACTGGATGGATCGACGAGGAGTGTGGCGAGCTGGTCTTGGATGGAGTTTTGAAGGTCTTGGAGAGCTGCATCGTACGATAACTAGGGCGGTGAGATTTTCATCAGTTTCTTAAGCAAACTTCAGAGAGGAAGGTAGCTACTTCGAAGTGCGCTTCATCGTACTCGACAGGTTCGGCGGCAAGCTTGAATGCTCCATGTGCCTTCAGCGCCTGGCCCATCTCTAGATACCGAACTGCGGTCTCTGCTAGAGGTACTATGCATTGTGCATACATGCATCTGACCGACACCTCGACATCTTGGACCAGTGTCTGTATGTTCGGTATGATGTACTCTGGAAAGATGGTGGCATTGGAGGGCGTGATGACGGTGACGAGCATGAGCTATTCAAATACTGAATCAGCGTATGCTCCTTCACGAAAGAAGTATACAGCGACGTACGACTTGCATGAGCGTCCGCAGGGCAGCTGCTCGTACGGATGCAGCTTCATCGTGAAGAAGGTCGACGATGTACGGTATCATGCGATCCAACTTCGCCTCATCCGTTAGATGAACGACAAGAGCGAGGAAGACGTCCAGTGCACGAAGTTTGCTGGATGGTTGAGAACAATTCCGTACGTTCGCGCATACAAGCGACAATATGATCAGGGCAGGTCCATCTAGTATACAGTTTAGCAAGATATATACACAGAGACTTTGAAAAACTGTGTTCACCTTCCGTCGCGGCTCGCCTTCGTGATGCAAAATGACCAAGTAGTTTCGACTCGCGATTTGGAATGTACAGTTCCGCCGGAAAAATATCCTACACCCACCATTGAGTTTCAAACACAAACTTGACGGGAAATACGTTGGCGTTACCTGATACGGCCTCGCCGAACCGGAGTACTCTCCTGCTCCAGACTCTTCATCTCCTTCCTCCCGCTCTTGAACCACATAGGGTTCCACACTCTCATAATCCTCCCATAATCTCTCAATCCTATGGTCAGCATCGCTCGGCAATGGACCTCCGTTCCCATTCGCCGTCCCAGGTCCGGAAGGAGCATGTACTGGTGTGGCTGCTCCGCTTGCTTTGATGGTAGTGTTAGAAGTGGTTGAAACCGTAGGAGTGAGAGGTACTGAGGCCGGCGTGGAGGACGGAGGGCCGGAGAACGGGGATGAAGAAGGGAGTTCGTTATTGGAGGCGATATAGCTGTGGAGGAAGGAGTAGAAGGATTCGGGGAAGATAGTTCCGCGTGCGTTGTGCAATAGTGCCTCGAAGGAGGGTCGTTTGGTCGGGTCGAGAGATATCATCTCTGTGATGAGATTCTATGGGTCTAGATCAATACACATACGAGAATTATAAGATGGAAGGCTCAAACCTGGATGGCGGGGTCGTCAATCACCGACAGAGGACCCTCCACACTATATTCACCCTCCCGATACTTGAACAACTGGCTCAGAGTGAACAATGGCGCGCCTTCCCTGAACAGCTCCGCCACAACACATCCTGCGCTGAAGACGTCCATCGCTTCCGTCACCCCTCCTACTTTACCCTCACCGCTTGTACCCGTACTCTCAATACTGGCTCTCCGTCCTGCCCCTATCCCATCCGGCTTTGCACCCGCAGCGTAGAACCTCTCCGGCGCAACATAACACGTTCTCCGCCCAGAAGTATCGAAGAAGAATGAGAAATCGGAGGGGTCGTCGAGAGGGAGGTATGTGGGCTTGTGGGAAGCGAAGTCGGAGAGGTAGATCCAGTTCCAGGAAGTTACGAGTATGTTCTCGGATTTGATGTCTCCGTGGGCGACTTTATGAGCTCGTGCGTCCCGAAGTGCGGCCAAGAGTTGGAAAGCGATCCATTTCTTCTCAATCGAGCTGAGGAACGGGCGTGTACTATCACGCCAAAACAATCAACTGCCGGAAACCAAGACTTAAATTCAAGAAAGACGCACCTAATACGATCATACAAATTACTCGCCACCCACTGTCGAATGAGATATCCAGCCTTGTCCGTCTCCACAAACGTCTGATAATTGTATACATTTGGAATATCTAACAGTGCCTCCCGTTCAACTGTACCAGGAAGGAACACAAGATCGAATGAGCTCACGGGGAACATTCACAGCCTACCGAGAACATCATAGTTTGTTGGATGTGTGGGGAACACGAAGACGCACTCTTCAGTCTCCTCTGGTATTTCCGGAGACTCCATCCTGGGTCGGGTTTGATGAATATCTTTGCTATTAGGAAACCATTGCGGTGTGTGCATCGTACTGTCTTGAGGTATCGTGAGGTGCCCAGGCTAGTAGCCGGTACGATGCGTTAGTAGTGTAGGTGGTCCTGCGAATAAGATATTGAACGTACCTCTTCTCGTACACGATGTCAGACCCAAGTTCCGATACGAAAGAGTCTAAGGCCGCCGCTGTTCGCGTGAGGGGGTAGCCAGACTGTGTGTTGCCCATGGTGGCGTTCTTCCGGCCTCACCCCAGAGCACTCGCAAGATCTTGGTCTCTACTGACTATTGGTACGCCTTGAGCAATGATTTACAGTCCTGAAGCAATTACGAGAAATTACAGGGCAAGGTAGATGGTGGTATTAGTGAGACGCGTTCGAGCACAACATGCTCTCAACCACCTCAAAGCAGCCCGCACTCACGGTGTGGCACCCCAGTGGGCCACACTCGATCGTTGAAGCACTCGCAGAGGGTGACAACCAAAAGCACACGGGAGCGATAATGATACTACATACGCACAATGTTACAACATAGTAGAAATTCTCCGATACCAGTACAGCAGAGTATACAACGTCTCAAATGGGATTTTCTGGCCAGATACAAAGAGATGCACCGTCAACTTACAAGTTTCACAAACGCGAGCTCGACTCGAGCTGGTCACCCTACTTCCCCGGTCACAGATTGACAACACGTCGCTTGATATTTCAAGGCACCGGCACGCTCTGCCTACCCTGCTGACTCCCATCCCACACAAACTCGGTCGCACACCCCGCAAGCACCTCCATATCCTCCCTCCTCGCATCCGAATAACATACCACCAACCTCGGCACCTTCTTCCCATTCTTCTCCCTCGCCTTCAAACATCCCATCAGCGCCGAAAAGTCGAAATCCCTCGCCCCAGCACTACTCCTGAATGCTGCCTCGTAGATCGTTAATGTCTCGAGTTTAGGAAGTAGGGACATAGACGACCCGAGAACGGTGCTGATGTTGCGGATGGCGGTAGAGCCGTGGAGGCAGAGGTCCCTGACGGATGCAAAGGAGCTGAGGAGACCGGACCAGAGGTCTGTGGGTATGACTTGGGTGATGCGGGCTATGGTGAGGGAGTGCACGGAGGATACGGTGACGGAGCGCAGGAGATCGTTGAGAGCTATGCGGAGCGCTGCGTCGTCTGAACCGTCCGTGCATGAGAAATGAACGTCTAATTTGGGTGCAGGTAGGTCTTCGATGTAAAAATACTCCGGAGGGATGTTCTTGTTCCATGCCATGACACGAAGCCCACGACGGGCGCGGAAGTCTTGAGCGTGGAGTAAGATACTTTGCATGGGGGGTGAGCGCGCTAGATGTGAGGTGAGGAGGGAAAAGATGGGGAATGGTAGGAAGGTGCCTATGCTGAATCGTAGATTGATGACCGCTTGGATAGGGAAAGAAAGGTAGCGCAGGAGAGAGAATACAGCGAAGGCTTGGTCACAGAGGGCAAGGCGAGTGAGGTTCGGTAGGTCCACAATTTGATTGGGCTGTGGTTCGGGTAGACCTCCCGTGGGCATGAAACCGGTGACGCTGTCAATGGATATCGTCTCCAAGTTGGTAGCGTTCTCGAGGATAGTCAGAATGGTATCACAGCGCAACGGTCCTACGTGGCACAGATCCAGATTCACGAGTTTATGGCAATGGACAGGAAAGAGTTGTTCGTCGAATGTGGTAGCACAGTGGTGAAGTGTTAGCGAGCGAAGCGACAGGGGGTCGTTCGTGAAGAGTTGTGATGGCACTTGGAAAGCCATCATTCGTGAGTCAAGCAGGATGCCTTTCAACGAAAGACGCTCCAGGAAGGGGAAGGAAGCCGGAAGGGATGCGAGCAGGTTATTAAACCGCTCGGAATCCACACTTTCCAGACTGATTTCCTTGGCACGGGGTGCATGGTGTAGAACTTCTTGTACGCTTTCGTACAACTTTGAGTGCGGGGCACATCCAAGATTGACGCGAATGCTGATGGGAACGTTCCTCGACAACTCAAGCATCTTCAGGGGAAGGATCTTGGAGGAACGAGTGAAGACAATGTTGGACCATAGCAATGGGTAGTCGAGGGCTAGTTCCCGCCAGTAGTGACAGACGTGGGCGAGGCTCTGAATCCAGGCGGCACTGAATCCATCGGCCTCTTCTTCTGCATCTTCCTCTACGCAGTCGAGAAAAACCTGGAGCAAAACCTCAGGAGGAAGACGAGTAGCGATTGCGTTCTGAGTGGGCTCCTTTGAAGGGAGTATCAGTGAGCGTAGATAGAGATAGCATGCTGCTGCACAACGCACCTCGACGGTCTCGGATATGAGTGTAGTGTCCCCACTCTGTGGCGAACGAACACGATTGCTGATCCTGCACAACGAGGCCTTGATTAGATGGATTCCACTAAGAGCGATAGGAAGAAGATGGCGTACACTTTCATTGTCCGATTCGACCAGATATAGCTTCCTGCGCTGGATAGTTGGGGTATGAAGCTGAAGGGGTGTATAGCCCGGATTCGAAGCAAGACGATATACTAGATCACTCGCCGCCTGTACGACACAATCCGCTTTGGGCAGAAGCTGACGAAGAATTCAAGATGTACTGGAACTGTTGGTCTTCGGAATCGTACGTCGAGGCGAGGAGGAACAAGTGAGACGACGAATGATATGCAAAGCGTTTGTGGAGGCGTTGATCGGCTGACAATCCGATCTTCCCCACGCGTAATTAGCATCCCGCTATTAGATCGTACATACATGGGTTGAATCTAAGAGGAAAACTACTCTGAGATATAGGCTGGGTCGTTGGTATGAATATCCAAGGTCTTCGAGGTCAACGTTCCACACCTCACGGTATGATTCTCTCATAACAAAGAGAACCCGGCCGTGCGATGAAATAAAGTGTGGCCCTGCTCTCGGCGCCACACGGAATACGCTCGAAAAAAGACTCGACGCAGGGCCCAAATAATCAAACATGAGGTGGGATCGAAGTAATGGCTTCAAAATGCTAAATAATCTGGAAGCTATGTGGAACCGCCGAATAGGGGAAATAAAATCCGTGTCACGATTCACGGATATGCCAGTTTGATGCCAGTGCCGCTGAGCTTTGCGTTGAGCGGCCGGCAATTCCCGAGACGGTTCAAGTTGTGATTTTGCGCAAATTTGATTTGTGCTACACCACGGCGAGCTCAGACATGGATTGTGACCAGCATAACTCATCAGAGTCCCTGTGCGTACATTTTATCTACATTAATGTCTACCTCTTGATTGAGCGCTATTTCATGCCACCTCCAAAAGTATTCGGAGCCAGGACGACCTAGTACCACATGCCCCAGTGACGTCTCAGAACGAACTTCCGTCTGATAGCTTCTCCCGACTACCACCGGAACTGCACTATCATATTGTTAAAGAATTGAATGATGGAGAAGTTAGAAATCTGTCTCTCGTTTCTCATCACCTTCACGACGTTCTCGCCAGAGATTTCTTGCTCAAGGACCTCGACCACGCCGCCAGAACTGAGATGCTCCTCCTGAGCTACAAGTTCAATCCTAACGAACGAGCCCATCTCACAGAGCAACAGCGAGAGCGAGAGCAAGGTCTGAGTGACCAGCGACTTTCGTTCCCAGACCCTTGGCGCGAAGGACGTTTGGCTCCCTTCGTCATCCGTCGAGTTGAAACTTCGCCAGACACAAATTCCATCACGCTACACATATACGAGCCTGTGTTCTTCCGCGATAGCGAAAAGGGGGAAGCGCTAGATATCATGACCGTAATCGAGGGCTCTATGCAGCTCGTTCACACTGACGGGCTGGGCTACGAATCAAAGGATTGGGATGGCGACTTCGATCACAGCACGGCAAAACGCTTCAAGATGGTGAAATACGACGATATTGTGGGAAGTGGGCGCGTTTTGGAGCCTTTGACCCCAGCAGTGCTAAGGGGAAATTGGGTTTGTCCTGGATGTGACGGAGGAAGGCAGGTCTGTGGAGGCATGTCGATTCGGTATGGATTAACATTCTTCACCCGCTCGGGCTTCCATAAAGCTGATTGTATATATTGGGACGATTCAAGATGGCCGAACCTCGTCACGTACGGCGGTTGGTCAATGCCTTGTCCTGCCTGTCTTGGTTTCGACTTGGCAAGCGAGGCGAAGGCCTTATGGAGGTCGTACGGAATGACTGACGATGACCAAGAGTTGGTCGAGCTCTATGCCCAAGTCAACGCCTTTCTGCCAGCGCACGAGCACATGTGACGACAGTTCCTCGGACGATTCGTATGGTTCTGAGCCACCGTATCAAGTCGTCACTATCGTTATCCCCCCGTCTCCCTTCAACCTTACTGTCGTAGTCGACTAGCTCTTGCCTGGCACGAACTTCGTTTTCTCCCATACGCTGACATGTATTGTTTAATCGCGCCTCTCTTGTCTGATATGGACCTGGCCTTAGTACAGCCGCCTGGCTCGTCGCTCTCGAATTCGTTATACTCATACGGCGGACATCCCTTCACCTCTAAATCATCTGCAGTCTGCACTTTCTCAATTCCCCCTCTTACACTGTGGTGGGGACACCCCATGATTATTCAACCTCGGCAAAAGCAGACACAAAAATGTGCAGGACGGATTGACTGAGTCGATTTTTGAACGGTCATGAGTGGCTTTGTGACTCAAGAAGGCGCGTGGCGTACGTCCATGCGAAGAATGGTCGGCAGCGCCTATAAGAATGCTATGTGACTCGTTCTCGCCATGTCCTTCGCTCTCTAACACTCGTGAAGGAGAGACGGACTCTGAGGTGAGTATGGCCTATACACACATAGTACCCCGTTCAAAGACTTGATCGCTGATTTGACCGTGACTGACTGAACCATCAGGCACGACTTGAAGAAGAGCCTGAAATCCCCCCCCCCCCGAAATGGCTTCGAGTTGGGACGCACTACCTGTGAGCCACCATCTGATATAGCACATACTGGGTACAGGGCAATGATATACTTACTCTGAACGCGGCTATGTGACCGAATAGGGACATTGCAGCGACTAGAGACACTGTCAACCTTAGACCTTGACGACCCACCGGACTTGAGCTATCTGGGAAGTATTCTAATTCCAGCCCTCATTCGTCGACCCGGAGGTAGACCACACGCCATCGAAAGGCCGCGGCGCTCGTCAAAACACACGTGAGTGGTTTCTTTCGCGTCGTGGAATGTGTTTTCTTTATTCATTTGAAGGCCATCTTTGAAAAGCTCTTCGAGCCGCAGCGTACCTGGCAGACAGCCGGTTGGGGATCACCTCTTGGTATCGAAGGCCTGCCCTCCCTCCGATGGCTATTCCAACCTACCACCGGAACTGCACCATTACATCGCTCAGTACTCAGAAGAGGAAGATATCAGGAATCTGTGCTGCGTCTCTCGTCGCTTCCACGATGTCTTTGCCAGAAGTCTTTTGGCCAAGGACCTCGATTGGTTTGTCAAAACTGAAATAGTCCTCTATGGCCACGACTTCAGGCCCGATGCGGAAGACGAAGCTTGCCTAACAGACGTTGAACGAAGCGTCTACTCGGCACCACAACGACGGCGGGCGCAATATCAGTCTTGCTCCATTCGTCATTCGCAAGGTCGACTACTCGCCCGATGATGGTCTCATCACGCTACACATATATAAACCCGTCTTCTTTCGTCTCTGGGGAAACCAAGTACTCGACATCAGCATAGAGGGCGGAGGTCTCGCAAGGCTCGTCCATTCTGACGACCTAGGTTGCGATTCAGAAGATTGGAATCGTGAATTCAGCGCAGAGCAAAAGGCACGGTTCACGACGGTCAGATACGATGACTTAGTGGGAAACGGGTGGGTTCTGGATTGCTTGACAGCGTCGACACTGGGGGAAAACTTCGTCTGCCCCGGATGTCATGGAACAATAGATGGATATCCAGTATGTCAGGAGTAAGCATCATCACTTATTGGCATAGCCCTTCGCAGTGTCGTGCATTTCCTTTCCTTCTGATGCTGATCACAGTCTATATGGGTGATGCAAGATGGGAAAGTCCCGGGTTCTCGCTCTGTGATTGGTAGCGGACGGCTGATGTCCTGTCCTTGCCTTGGGTAGCGGTGGACGGACGCGGCGATTGGGAACGGATCGAGGATTTACTGCAGACTCACCGAGATGAAGAGCGGGAACAGTTCCATGTGAAAGCCAATTCATTCTTACCGGAGAATGAGCGATTTGGAGGAGACTCCCCTCTTGGTTTCCTGCTCTCTAGCTGCCGTACCGTGACCCCCTGTACTTGTATCTCGAGCTGGTCTCTATTAAACGCTTTCGTGTCTCGTTTGTGTCGTGGCGTTACCGTATTTTGCACAGCGAGATTCGTGGTATCAGTTGATCTGTCTTTAGCTTGGGTGGTGAATGTACTTCTACTGTGTATCACCTATCACCGTTCACCCATGTCGAACCATAAATGATTTAATTCCAGTGTGAATACCGGCCCTATTTCTTCAAACGGCACATAAGACCCGCCAGGGTCATATTCAAAACCATCTCAAATAGAACTCGTAACCCCTGGCTCTATTCTCTCCAGCTTCCGCACTAACTCATCCCAGACTTTCCTCTGTATCTCCTCCAATTCTGCCTTCAGATTTTCCCTCTCACACGGCGACGGATGCACCCTACAATCGCTCAGGTATTGCCCGTGTGATGCGGGACCGGCGGCAGCAGCATACACAAAATTTCGAGCCCCGACATGGGTCTTCCGTTGGACGAAGAACATGAAGAGGCGTAGTCCGAGGTTGATGGAGCCCTCACGGAAGAAAGTCGATTGACAAAACCCAGGGTTGACGGCGTTGATGACGACGGAGGGTGAAGAGGGGGAAGATGTGACACGAGAAGCGAGTTCGCGCACGAAGTAGTTCTCGATGAGTTTAGAGTTGAAGTACCTATGTACGTCGGGGGCAGAACGCACCACACATGAGCAATCATTAGAAACGTCGCACTGCCTTCCGTGTGATCCTATCATCGTTGAAATCCTAGAAAACTGAAAACACACCTCTGGCTCATATCTGACCTCGGATCCGCCAACTTATCAAGGATACTCTCCGCCTTCCTCTCCTCAAACTTCGCAAAGAACGCCGTCTCGCTGCTCACAACCACCAGATGTGGAAGCACACCGAACCTTTCCGCCGTCTCCCTCAACTTCGGCAATAACATGAACGCGAGCAGTGCAGTGCTCACGACATTCACTGTGATCGTCTCCTCATCCTCCTCCTTCAACTCGAACTTAGATTTCTGCACACCCGCGTTCTCCAACAGCACATCGAGCCTATCCAGCTTCTTCGCACGAGCAGCAAAGTCTTTCACGGATTGATAAGACCCGAGGTCAAGTGGCCAGACTTCGATGTCGATGCCGGGGGCCGAAGTCGTCCGAGTCGGATCCTGAGATTTTGCTAGGCTGGCGTGGATTTTAGTGGCTGCTTCTTCGCCCTTAGAGACGCTACGGACGGCGAGGATGAGTTTGGACACGCCGCGTTGGGCGATCTGTTCTGCGGTGGAGAAACCGAGACCGACGTTGGAGCCGGTGACAATGACGGTCTGGCCAGTGAAGGAGAGTTTAGGATCGACTTTTGGGGTCACGAAGAATTGTTGGTAGAAGAATGCGGCAATTCCACCTGGCGTCAGAAAAGGCATCTAGAGAAGATGTCTGGGTGCTATGTTGTCGAAAAATCAGAGACGAAAGTGACTGGCTGATGAGTCGAAGGACAGACCTTCGGTATAAGGAGAAGGAATATGGGGATGCAATGGTGAGAATCGAGGTCAGCATATCTTCCCAAGCTTTATATTAGGTGGCAGTCGTCATGAAAAAGTAATATTCATCATCAGCTTGGGCGCTTACATGAACCAGCTTGACCGACCACGACACTGGATAATGTGGACTATACCAAATATGGGTTTCAATGGACCTGCAGGTGGAAGAGGAGGAAAGCTTGAGTAGAGCACTTCGTCTACTGCATATCATGACTGGGTTACAGTGGACCAAGAGAAAAAGGCAAGAAACCCTCTGGTCAATCGAGCAAAACAGGAACTTTCCATATTGGATTCCAATGGGTTCGAATGGACGTCCTCATTGCCGCGAGCATGCTTTAGCTGCTCCATCGGTCTCATCTGAGAAAACTAGAATGAATGTATGTCCCGCGTCGGGGTTGAAACCCCGTAGAAAGCTAAAGATTGTATACGGAAAGCCAAAGTACAGGCGATATGTAGCTGATGCTGAGACAGCTGAGCGTCCAGCGCAAGTTTAATGAATCACGGTCGTAAGAAGAGCGTCCCTCATTACAATGACATAAATATTGCATATACTCTGTGTAGTATGTGTTAGGCCGCGTGGAAGACAGTTTCGAATGAAGCACTCACAATAACACTACTTTCGTCTAGGTCAAACATTCCACGACTCAATCAAACCACACGCGTAACACCAGGTTCTATCTTCTCCAACTTCATCGTCATCTCACTCCATATTTTCTTCTGCAACTCATCTCTCTCCGCGACAAGATCGCTCCTATCGACAGGTGACGGATGAACAAGACAGTCGCACAAATATTGCCCATGTGATTCTTTCCCTGCCACAGATGCGTGAACCAGTGTGCGGGCGCCGACCTCGGTTTTGCGCTGTAAGAGTAGTTTGAAGATGGAAGTGATGACGTTGCCTTTCATGTCGCGGTCGAGGGAAGAGCGACAAAAACCGGGATTAACGTAGTTGATAATGACGGGTGGCGCGGACGAAGAAAATGAGCGCGACGCGATTTCGAGGAAGCAGTATATGGCGATGAGCTTGGAAGTCATGTATCTTGAATACCGAAGATCGTCAGTTGTATAAAGCTGAAGAGCGAAAATCCGACTCGAGTGAACGAACCGGTCAGCCATGTTCGACTTCGGGTCCGCCAACTTCTCAAAAATATTATCCGCCTTCCGCTCCTCGAATTTCGCCCAAAACGCTGTCTCGCTTGACACCATGGTCAAGTGTGGCACAACCTCAAACTTTTCCGCCGTCTCGCGCAGTTTCGGAAGAAGCAAGAGCGCCAACAGGGTCGTGCAAACGACATTCGTTGTAATCGTGGCCTCGTCGTCCTCCGTCACACTGAAGTCATCTTTTCCGATGCCAGCATTCTCCAACAGCACATCTAACCTCTCCAATCCCTTTGCTCTCGTTGTGAAATCCTTCACAGACTGATATGAAGAAAGATCAAGTGGCCATACTTCGATCTCTAGGCTTTGGCTGCTCGAGAGACTGGCTCGGATTTGAGCGGCAGCGGCCTCGCCTTTGGAGAGAGAGCGTACGGCAAGGATAAGTTTAGAGATGCCGCGCTGAGCGATTTGTTGGGCTGCGCAAAATCCTAGACCGATGTTTGCGCCTGTGATGATGACAGTCTGGCCGGCGAAGGTGAGAGTGGGATCGAGAGTGGGGGTTATGAAGAGTTGTTGATAGATGAAAGCCGGAAAGCCACCAAGGGTAAGGAAGGGCATAGTGGAGGAGGCTTGCAAGATTTTGTCGAGAATGGAGAAGTGTGAGAGCTTGGGAGCAGTAGGCCAAAGTTCAGCCGCCCTATAAACAGCGCATCCTCGCAGAGTTCGGCCGCTGTACTTATGAGCGACGCGTCCTCGCGCGGCTAAGGTATGACGGATTTCTCATCCAGATCACCATGCAGCGCTCCGTTAGTGAGAGTACCCTTGGTTATCTTACCGATCGCAAGCTTTCACGCCGGGACCATTCAGCTGAATGGGGTATCACCAAAGAGCCTGGTCTCGCACCGCTCACCAGCACTGACAACGGCCTGTGAAAAGGGTAAAACCCATCAAAGCAGCCAGAGCGGGAGTCGACTAGACCACCTAGCAGGACCACAGAATACACCGACCAGGAGATCCATAAAGTAACAGCGCGAACCAACAACGCTGCGATGTCGAAGCAGAGATTGTCTCCGAGAGAGGAAAGAGGAAGAAAGTCTCGAGCACCAGTTTCTTGTCGGTGACGAGGCCGGCACCTGCCGACTACGCCACTAAGTTAGCGGCCAGAGAGTACAGCGCGCGGCGACAAGTGTGGCAAAACACTCTTCGTCTACAACCACCATGATCGTTTAAGCTCAAGCTCGACTATCATGTTTCCCTGCCGTCGCTAGTGTCACTTGGCCCCGATCATAATACTTGTTATATACATGTGTGCTTTCCCACATCAGATCCTCTCAGTCGAGTCAGAGCCTGGGAGTCTATGAGAACTACTCTAGCTGTTTCGAACTGCTAACTCGCCAGACTACTGTATCCGGCTTTGAACCTGTTCTGGGCGGCGCAATCACTGCACAGGGAATGATGCCGTTTCATTTCAATATATTGCCACCTTAATGATTGCATTGACTCGCCGTGTCGTCCGTATATATGATTCACCCCGACTTGCAGTAGTATCGCCGTCCGCCCTCTGTTCTCGCTCCTTAACCTCCCTTTTAGACACCGCTTCTAAACTCTCTAGTCGTCATGGTCTACATTCTGGCTCGCGTCCGTTCTAAGCCCACCAACGCTACAGCTACAGCTAGCTCAAAATATCGCAGCCATTCGCGACTCAGACCGCTTCCACTTGGACGTCCTCGACACCACTCACCAGTTCCTAAAAACCGTGAAGGATCCCATCAACAGCCGCGTCATACAGCACGAACTCTCAAAAATCGATGAACTTTGGGACGAGGACGAGCCTATTCCAGTCAACGAAGATGATCGCCGCGCAGTCTCCCCGTGTCCCTTCATCGCGTCGATTTTTGTGCATACCTGGAATTACTCGCTGGATGTGCCAGAGGGAGAGGCCCCGAAGATCAACCCTATTGCTATGACTGTGGAGAATGCTCTGTTCAATCCGAACGTGTCGCCCGTATCGCCTACCAGGGGTAGAATTTTCTCTATCACTCGGCTTTTCGTGTGTATCTTCGCTGACTCATTCACCCTCGCATTCTACCAGAGAAATGACTATGGCGTCACAATCCTCGACATCAGCGATCCCCTATCTCCACAGTACTGCTACGTCAGTATCAAAGGCCTCAAGGATGCAAAGTCCAACGTTCCCGCGATGGCCCCTCTGAGCGCCGAGCAATATGCGCGGGCGTACTGCCCTTCAGTGGCCAGAAAGAATACGAAGCACTCCATGGAACGCGGGGCAATCGCAGAAGTAGACGTGCGAGAAGCGATCGCTCTTCTTGCTGATGAGAGGGTCATGAAGGATCTTCCAGATGCCTGGTCGTCGGAATCCAAGGTCGGCTCGTCTGGCGTGTCGAAGGGCAAGAAGAGGAAGGCCAAGGCGGAAAGTCGAACAAACGCATCAGGCAGAGCTTCTGCGGCACTTGCTACCACGTCCGAGGACCCTATCGTCACCGACTCGGAGAACGAGACCATGGTGTTCCTCAAGAGATTCATGGTCGTTGGCGCTGATCTGACTGACCTGGACAAAAGGTTGGAGAAGGCCGAACACATCGCTCTCATACGATCGGAGCTCGTCGAGCTCTTTCCCTTTCCTTCGTCTGCCGTCCTTCCCTTGGTCCGGGTCCTTGCAGCCACTGCGAACTTCGAACCACTGGACGTTAAAGAACTCGACCTTTCTCATCTGTCAGTTAGCTCAAGTCAGATCTTCCAGGTTCTTGACGCATTCTCCAACACCCAGTCGCTCAATCTCTCGCACAACAAGGTCATCGATGCCCGCGCCATCCAGATTATGCTTGTCTCCACACCATCCCTTCGTCGCCTCATCCTTCTCGACTGCCTCTCCCTCACCAATCCGGATCTCTCGTCTCTCCTTGTCAATCAATCCCACCTATTCGTCAACCTCTCCGCCATCATTCACCCTCTTTTCCTCAGTCTCCCCGCTACCTTCCCTCTGCCTCGAACACACTCCTTTTCGATCGCTGCCAGTGGTGTCATGGACAAGGAACCGTACAGTATTTCCGTACCTTTCTGCTCCGCTCCCACCGTCGTTCGTGCCATCACGGACCTCGTCTCCCCCTATCTCACCGCCGAAAATCCCGAAGCTTGCCTTTACTGCAGTCCGCTGCAGAAAGGTCCACTTAGTGCGATTTTGAGTCGTGCTGGCGGTATCCCTATCCCTTGTGATGACGAAGAAGAGGCGATTTGGGACGATAGGAGTACCGTGATCCTGCCGAAGGTCAATGGCCACGTCGTGAAGGAAGGCGCCATGTTCATCATGAGCATGTACATATCCTTTCCCGAGCCTAGCTTTATCCCAAAATCGGGCTACGCCTTCCTGGACTTTACATCCGAGACGTCCAACTATCCCAAACCAGGTACTACCGCCAGGCCCACGAACAGAGCGCCAGCCCTCCCTTTCGATCTATTCGGCTCCCGCTTAGGGGCAGGATTCTCTTCCTCCTCTTCATCTTCGACTTCATCGGCATCGGTGTACAACGTCCTCGATTTGCGTTCCTTCCTCGAGAGGATGTATGAAAGGGATCCGGGGAGGGAGCGCGCGGATGAGGAGAGTGTGGCGAGGTTGGAGGATATGTTAGAGGAGTTGGAGGCGAGGTACGATGATGGGAAGGGAGCAATGTTCACAAGCGAGGAGGTGGCGAAGTTTTTCCATGACTGAGATGGGGTCAAGTTCCTAGGATTATGGACCCGTCGGTGCGTCACTGGCTTCGTCAAGGTCTAATTTGTTAATGAGATACTTAGTAGGTGGTTTTAACAACATGCCAAGCAGAGTCGACTCAAACACTTCCGCGTTTCTACTGTACTAAAACCGAACCCGAGAGCGCTATAGCTTCCATATGCATCTAGATTCAAATCATTCAATCCACAGTTGTCCGAGCTTCGGCTCCTCCAGTTGCTCGATTCGCAACGTTGAACTTAGACATATTTTCGGGATCTTCAAGTTCCAGTTCATGATGATCGATGATCGCCGCTGGCACAATGCAAACACTCGTCACGTGCGGAATATTTGCCTCTCTATTTTTCTGGAGCACAAGAGCTCGACGACAAGAGCGAGATCTCTGGCTGAAGTGCACGTTTACTCAGGCTATTTCGTTGCAGGTCGAGTGCCAAAAGCCTCATATGTCGCTTCTTGTCCTTTCACGCCTGTCCTCACGACGGTGCGGCCTCCATGTTCAAGAAGTGATCGTGCACAGTGGCTGTGCATGTACTTCATTCCGAGTCCACACTGTCCATGCCTATGTGGCCTATCTGCCTTAGCTGGGGTGCGGATGCTCTTCCGCCTGAGAACGCGAAACTCTTGTGTTCCCAATCTCTGCCAAATTCGTACCTTTTTCTACACAAACTCACCGATTTTGGACAGTTCTCTCCAGGTACGATCCACATCTTCCCCGCCAATGTGCACATTTTACGGTGGCTGAGGTTGGCCAAAAGTGACGACAACAGTGTACCATGATTTTGCACTAGATCCGGCACTTGGCCGGACGCGTCATCTTCGGCGAGAAAAGAGTATTCCGAGTCGGACAGGCTGCTGAAAAGGTGAGCCTTTCCATCGGATTTTATTTAAGCAGTGAACTGCGCACTTTTCGAGATGGAATCGGTGAGGGGATGAAGATCATCTGTTTTGGTCCATCTTCTTCCACATTTTTGATGGACAATTGTTCCCGCACGAGTCTCCCCAGGGCCACGAATTTGTCCAAGAACGATCGGCAGCGTATCTTTATAGTCTCCTGGCTGACGCGGCTTTGCGGCTGACCCACCTCAACGCTGCCCTTCGTCTTTATTGGACATGTTGACCAGTGGAACGTAGATGACGGATGTCTCATAAACTGTGCCGGTGTTGACACTGTTCAGGCGGCTGCCGAGAGTAAGTCGAAGGTAGATAAACCCCTCCCTGCGCCTTGTTCTCCAATAATTCATTGTCCTCCGTCAAAGTTTCAACGCAACCTAGCACATCTCTGATTCGTATGCAAATTCTTCTTCTGTGCGCTGTACAAATACTGACCATCTGCACAGGAACAGCACGCGTACTACCTCCCGCCAATCATGCCCTTCTTAACCCCTGGCGGATTCCCGGCCCTCATCTATCAACAACTCTTCGTCACCCCAACGCTTGACCCCTCTCTCACGTTTACCGGTCAAACAGTCATTGTCACCGGCTCCAATATCGGTCTCGGTTTCTCTGCTGCTCAGCAGATCGCCCAGCGCGGTGCATCGAAGGTCATCCTCGCCGTTCGTACGGTCTCCAAAGGCGAAGCCGCTGCCCAGAAGATCCGGGAGAGCCTCCCGAAATCTGCGAGCACCAGCACGGAGGTCGAGGTCTGGCCGCTCGACCTGTGTTCGTACCAGAGCGTGAAGGACTTCGCTGCACGGGCGAACAAGCTGGATAGGTTGGATGTATTGCTCGAGAATGCTGGCGTGGCGAAGTTGAAGTTCGAGATCGAGGAAGAGGAGGAGTCCACGATTACGACGAACGTGATTTCGACGACGTTGCTGGCGCTCTTGATGCTCCCGAAGTTGAGAGAGACGGCGGAGAAGTTCGGGGTTACGCCACGTTTGACGATCGTTTCGAGCGAGGTGGCGTTCCAGGCGTCTTTCAAGGAGAGGGAGGCGGACAATATTTTTGAGAAGTTGAACGATCCCAAATCGGACATGATGGACCGGTGCGTTTGTCCATCTTTGCTCACTCTTTGACTCACTTCACTTGGAAGCTGTGTGTTTCGTGTGCTTGATTACTGATACGTGGTTGCTGCAGGTACAATACTTCGAAGCTCCTCGAGAATTTCATCGTTCGCGAACTTGCTACCCGCGTATCCGCCTCAACCTCCACCAAACCATTCGTTATCGTCAACACCATCAACCCCGGTTTCTGCGAGTCCGCTCTTCGGCGCAACGTCACTGGTATTCTAGGCGTCGTCATCGCTGTCTTCGAGTTTTTCCTGCAGCGCAAAACCTACATCGGTGCTCGTACGCTCGTACACGCCGCTTCTGCTGGTAAAGAGTCTCATGGACAGTACTTGAGCGATTGTCACCTTCATCCGTCACCGTTGGATACTGGGAAGTGGGGAAAAGAAGAGGAGTTGAGGAAGAGGGTTTGGAGCGAGTTGGCAATGAAGTTGGAGAAGATTGAGCCGGGGGTAACGAAGAATCTTTGAGCTCTTCGTACGTATGCTTGATTGTATGGGTATAACATGTATTGCCATCTCTTTCCTCAATATTGCTATTTAATCCATGGCCGACTCCTGGAACAAGTTACTAGTGCCTTTGGATACCTATGGCTTGGAGCCCGATATTTTGAGGTATACACAGCTGCATGATGGGATTTCCGTTGATATCCTCGGTGTTCTCGCATCAAACTCTCACTCCTGGCCCAAATTTGGATCACGGAGAATACACCCAAGTTGCCAACTCTGTCTCTCCAATACCCCGCCACCACCTATTCCTAAAAATATCATGAGCTGATTTTTACTCAAGAAAATGCTACCACCATCGATGACCCTTCCAACCGCACTGCCCAGTTTTCCACTGGACTCTCTCGGCATCCTCAACGACTGTCCATCTGGACGGACCCGAGTCTAGGCACACCACATCTTCCGTGCACAGCCATGCGCTGCTACCCGACCTCTTCATCCGTTCCGTTCCAATTTACTTTCCCGATCGTCCAATCAGAATTGTCGACTGACTCTACCCGGTCACCCGGAAGATGTTCGGGAGGCGGAACAGAGTGAGATTATCACGTGTTTTCGGTCGGGGCCCGTGAGAGTCTCGACTCTTTCCGATCATGGGAGTCTGCGCCGTCCAATCACCGGCAGAATTGCCAATGTGTTTTGTTTGTGGCGTGGGAGCAGACACAAGCAGGACTGCTGACCGGAACCTGCTCCACGTCTTGCCCACGTCTGTGCAGAAACCTGTGCTAGTGCTGTTCTGCTCTTCCCTCCTGTCCTTTGCCGTCGCACTTTCCTTCCTTCTTGCTCTGGGTTTCTTCCCACCGGCTTGCTTCTCTTCGCATAATAGAGTCTGCGAATCCATTCAACCTGTGCGGCGGAAGGCGCAAGATTGATTGTCTGCACCACATCTTCGCACTCTTCTAAGCCTGGCTATACTTGCGGCTTTACGAACGATCTTACCCAGGCCTACACCGTATCGAATAAGGGTCTTTCTATGTGCGGCGATTGTGGACCTATCCTTAGGGCGATGAGTGGAGCTCTGCACCCCTGCCTGCGCTTCTTTGGTCTTTCTTGCTTTGGTCTTTCACAGAGAAGTCAGAAGTCGCCTGATTCTCGAGCGCCGGATCAAGTGAGGTAGGTTCGTGTCGAGTCATCCTTTGAGGTTGAGCTTAGAAGCCGTTTTTGGAACGCCTCTGGCTCCACAGTTTGTTTCTACCGGCACCGCCAATATTACCCAGGTGCATTCTCAGGAGTCTATCGTCTTCGTCTCCGAGCAGCCCTCGGGGCACTACTAAGCTCGACCGTACTTTCGTTCTGGGGTGTTCGTGAGTTGTGGAGTGGACAAAAGAGCTTCATTTGGGATAAATACGCGGTGGAACGCAACCTGAGCATTATGGGCCCATGCTTCAACTTCGGCCCTTATTGCTGCTCGAGCTTTCTTTACGACTACCATTGGCTCCTGGATGCCTTCGTTGCCGACACGCTCTACCTTCTCAGCACCTGAGTAGTCCGCCGATTGTACGCTTCATACCAAAAATATCGTATGTTCACCCAAACTCTGCTTCGGCAAGCCGTAAGGCGCGAGCTCTCCATGCGTCTCGCCTCGCCTACCTAGTCATTAGAAAATTTTCCTTTGCAACCTTAATCGCTTTTGTGGTGGTCGTCGATTTTCGCGCTTCACGCGCACCGCGCACGGCTGCCGCGTCGCGCCTATTTTCTTACATCCCTATCGATCCGCATCTCTCATGGGCTACTATTTGCTAGCAAGGAACTCAAGGGGACTCATCACGTCGCACATGCACATTCAATGATCCTGCCGTCCAAATCGATTGTTACAGGTCTCCCTGCTAACTCAGCGCTCACGAGATGCAAGCGCAATCTATCCTAGAAAGGTGTCCACACCGTCGCACTGCAGTCACCTCAGCTTTTCGACTCGGACTGGACTCAGATCTCAGTTGCATCACAAATTGCCTGACATGTCTATTACAGTATCAGCAAGTCTATGCCCGGAGATGGGCGTTCTTGCTCTTCCGGCGTGGGTGATTACGTTGATGGGTCCGGGGGTGCAGTTGCACAGCCTCTTTTTTTTTCTGGTCTTTTTAATTTTCACTTCCTGCTTTTCACCGCAGTGGCATTGGCATTGTGGCGAGAGAGGCCGCTGTCGCGCAGGTCGGCCTCCTTGATGGATCCCGCACGCCGCACAGCCTCGCATTATAACTGCCAACGGAACTGTAGATGCACGATAATTATCAGGCCAGGAACGTCTAGGCCATCGTAGATCTGGATATCGAATGTTACATGCATGTTCAACGTTGGGCGTTCAAATCTAACTTACGACAACGGCGGAGGATCGAGGATCGTGGCTTTGCTGTTCCTTTGCTCTTGAACGTTAGCTACCTGTGTAGGCATGCCGTGTACGAGGTCCCTAGCGCGTCGGGATATGAGTCGCTTTAGACGCGATTTTACGATTTTCAGGGGTATACGTTAGGCGCAGGTTAGGCGTAAAGTTTGACTGGAACGTGATACAAGGCCAATCTGGGCCTGGGTGGGGATGAGAGCGATACCTTGGCCCAAACTTTGACTTTCGACCACTGTATCGATCTACGATGGCCAGCATACGGCACCCACATTTTTCGCGTGCGATATCACACACTGCAGGTCCTTGCTTTTTTTTCTGTCTCTATGTTACCTTTGCTGACATACCGTGACGATCGTGGTTCCTTGCAATAGTGAGCGAAAGCATTCAAGATCCAGGAAAATGTCTCTTCATTGAGAGTTCCATACTTGGAAGACTGTACCGAGCACCGCCTTGCTGCATCCACGTTCACCGCTCTCGAGTCTCCGAGTTTCCATCCCCCAAGTTACGAGAGGATGCAATGTATCGAGCGCAGTTTATAGAGCGTACTCCACTCGTCGTCAGTTCGTGATGCCTTCCGAATCGTATCAACGGGGATTCTTACCTCTTTGCCCATAGCGTACGGTCGTATTGACCGCGTCTGTACACAATGCAATGTGTCGTGTCGTATGGAATCTGACCTAGTCGCCTCTTCGTGCTGTCCATTGCTAACCAGAACCTCCGGCCATCTCCTAGGTAGTCTAATTCCGTGAAACGCTCTCCCTCGAACTCATTATCTGCAAGAGTTCGCCGTCCTTGATGCATGTTTCATGGTGGGGATACAATTACTCCCGGTATCGATGAAAGGCGAACCAGCAATGCAGGCTCAGGACTCTGGAGACCGGATCACTCTTCCCTTCGTCCTGTCCATGCTTTATCGCCGCTCAGGTCTAAGCCCACCCATCTCCGGTCAATACTTTCTCTCGCTGTCTCTTACATACGGCACGTCTGCGTTCGTTCTCGCGATGTTCGCAGTTCATAATATATGGTCCAAGTTGGAGAGTCATATCCCATAAGTCGACAGGAAAGCGATGTTTGTACTCAGCTAGGCGTCGCATCTAGGTCAAGCTACCTAGATCTCGAATTCACTTTCTTGTTATGCATCACATCTACAATGTCCACCTCTATACTCGTACTCAACTCCGCGCTGCTCGGAACCGCGACTCCCGAGAACGAAACGAAACTTCAAACAAGGCAACACGACCCATATGCGTCTCTAGCATCTCGAGCAATACCGGTCGTCAACGCTTCAACGTTTCGACCGTGACTATGCATCATCGCCACATGTCGACATCACATCCCATCCTATTCTTCGACTGTGCATTGATGAGGATGACGATCATCTCCACCGCGACCACAGACACAGATTTGACACTCCCAATGATTCGCTCATTGCATACTTACTACTATGGCTACAGCCCACAGCCTATACTACTTGTCCATTGCTCACTTGTTTGTGTCCGCCATCCCCGAATGATTTCCCCCGACGAGTTCGCAGGATGGAGGTTCGAATTCTGTCATGGAGAGATGCATGTACGCACGGATGTACATATCACAATGGACTCTCTCTCGGAGAGAGAAGACGCCTCGAAAGGAAAGAAGAACCCCGTTCCGGTGGTCCTATGTCCGACTCCAACCGTCTCGACGTTTCAAGCTACTGTTCACTATGTAAACGCTAAGCAATGAGTACTGGAGACCCTGGGGGCTGCAAATCGTGATCTGATCATCACGAATCACGAATCAACGGACGAAGCCGGACTACAGTATTCGACAGACAGACAGAAAAAATTAAGTTCAAGTTCGAGCTCATGTATGCGCGCTTACTTATTGGCAGAGGATCTTGAAGTCTTGGAGGCGAGCGAGCGAAACCCAGGTCTCGATTAGCTTCCGTACATGCAAGCAACACACCCTATGCGACAGCCCACAGGCCCGAAATACTAGTGTTGTCAGAACGAATCAGGACTGTTGATATCCGCGCCGCCTCCGCCACAACACGACGATAGCCGCCAGGCACCGAACAACGTTAACGGGGAAGTAGGCTCTTACATGCGGGATGTTATGTTATGTGTGTAGATGGGGCCCGGGCCTATGTGCGGCGCAGCGAGCGAGCGGGTCGGTCGCATAGCACATGTCGGAGCAGATGTTGGCGTTGATCGGAACGTCTTTTTGCTGCTTTGCGTCCGATCATCGTACGGACGCTGCAGCTGTCAGGCACATAAGTAACACAGAACTGAATCGATGACTAGGAAAATAAAAAGGCTTGGGACTTTGTGGCACGCGAGCAAGTGCCTGTCTTTCCGTGAACTTACGTACGCAGAGATGGACGAACTGATGGAGGTGAACTTTTGTTGTCCCGAAAAGGAGATATTCGAGATGTGGTAAAGGCCGCCGCTTCGTTCCTTGGTGGCCGGAGATGGCGACTCTGATCTGGTGGTTCAGAGCATGCCCATCGATGGACATACTGTGCCTATTTTGCTCTTCGCACGAAGTGAACGAACGGGTTGGCCGCTGACCTTTTCGTCCACCGTAACGGCCCTCCGGATCATCAAGGAACGTTCAGAGGGCTGCATCTTCGAAACACCTAAACAGATATTAGGCCTGTTTAGGCATTTCGAGCGGCGACTTGCAAGGTATTCCTGCCACGTACTTACCCCACAGCTGACGTTGAGTTCGCCGCCGATGCAAGGAACTGTGACTATGCCCACAAATGAGCATATTTCTTTCTTTGGGCTGTGCGCCTCCTCAGGCCTCAATGTAGTGGAGCTCGAAAGACTCGTGTCAATTCATTGGGAGGATGGGTCCAATGTACAAGCATGTGAAGAGCCTCGCCAGGTCTGGACGCAAAAAGAAAGAAAGACGCACCGCCTGAGAACGCCACAGAAAGAAGTCCATAGGCTGTGCCAAAAGAGTCGGACGTTGGAGTCGGAGGGAGCGAGTCCAGGGAACCGGACAGAAGAGGGAGATCGACACGCGCGAGCGTTCCGAGGGGGGAAGAGCTTCGTTCGAACGAGATGACTCGGAGGCCGGGCAAACCCTAACCATGGCCGAGGCTGAGCCGATTGCAGCCGGCACACGGCAGAGAACGGGCGCGGCGGCGAAAACACTGGAAGGCTCGCGACAGCTCTCGTCTTTGTCGACGACGCCCATGCGCCACCCGCGAGCTACTGCTGCCGACGTCCACGACGTTATCGACATATCGTCTCGGTGTCCGACCAGTCTCTATGGCACTCTAACGCCGTGGCTGCAGGCGGCAGCTGCTGCCCATGGCCATGTCTCGGATTGAACTGACTCGACACACTCCTGTCGTTCGATTGCGACGCCTCATCGCTCCCGGCGGAGCTTCAGATGGCTTTTCCTGTGGCACACCCACATCGCTTGCGTGTTTGTAAGTAATGCAGGTGCGTTCTCTCGCTTACTGCCACCCGAGCTGTCTTTCGGTTTCTTCACGGGCCTTGTACGAAGCTGCAGAGGATGGGTGCACCGCCCGAGGCACGTCCGGAAAGGGGATGAGAGACCGACGCCGGGAAAGCACCGTTCGTGGAGCCTTTCAATGGCTGTGACTCGAACTGCGGGGTTCGCTCGCTCGCTGGGCACGGACCTCGCCGGTGCACATTCCCACGGTCTCCAGTCCCGGTCGGTGCCTTCTGTAGATCTGTCCACGAGAGCGGCCTCGGAGTTATATAAAGAGCCCAGCCTCTACCGACGCTGACTACCGAATACTTTTTGCTCCTCCAGCCTTTCCCCCCACACTCCCGCTTCATACGCCTCAGGCACTCCCAAGCGCTCTCGCCAGCACTCCTGTGCGATTCACGGGCCGTCCCCGACTGATTATGACTGTTAACGTCGCGCCATACCTCGCTTTCCAGAAGATGACCTCCAACCCGCCTCACAACTCATCCATACACCCCCGTCACCACGCTGCCAACTACCCATACCCTCAGTCGCGTCACCCAAGACGCTCACACTCCCCCGCCCCCACCAACCACCCACCACAAACGTCTCGTCGCCAGGCACCTCCCCCTCCACCCGCCACCGTCGACGAGTGGAACACAGAGCTCAGTCAGAAATTAGCGAAGAAGTACCTCATGCTCGTCCACACCCAGAAGAAGAAGCAGGCTGCTGCCAAGAACGGTGCTCCTCTGCGTCCCAGGTGCGTCTCTTCCTTTTCTTTCCGTCCTATCCGATTGGCCCTGACCGAGCCCGGCTTTCCGCACTTCCTTTGTTCCTCTTGCGTCTGTTTCCAGAATGGAAATTTGTGACGTCCCAGACTCGCCTGTCATCACCGCGACGCTCGAGATTCCTGGTATCAGGAAGGAAGAGATCGGCGTCACAGTCATCCCTGAAGGTCGTCTCACCATCTCCGGTGAACGACGCGCGCCTCCCCTTCTCCATAACGACTCGGATACGAGTCTCCCTCGGTACCCTGTGCGAGAAGTCAAGTACGGAAGATTTGAGCGCACAATTAGCGTTCCACCTGGGTTGGAGGTAAAGCACCTGGCCATTCTTCTTGAAACCATCGCTGATGATTTGCTTGCTTTCCAATAGGTCTCTGATATCACCGCATCCCTCGTAGATGGCATGCTCTCCGTCTCCTGGCCCCGAGTCTCACCTTCATCTCGCCAAACCTATCCCACTCATCCTGATGCAGCATCATCCCAAGTACACCCTCATATGCTTGACACTCAGTAGCTGGGTCATCGCCGCGTCATCCCCCTCTCCTAGTCATCCCCCTCTCCTCTCATGGTACATTGCTTTCTCGTTCTGTGCCTATTTACTGGGCCACATTAGTAACGATCGTTTCTGGATGCAGTGCCTCATACTGCGCGACCTACACCACACTCCATCCTTCATCCAAACATATTCCAATTCGTCATCTGGGTTTGGTCATAGCCTCGCACCCACTCTATTCACGCCTTCTGCGATCTCCTTCGTGACTCGACTTCCGTCCAAGTTCACGTACCCGTCATCGCACCACCATTTTGGCCTCGTGGGTCACCCGTGTACAGTCATATCCAGTCATCCGTCCTATTCTCTTCGGATCCACCAGGAGCCGAACCTTCTAAATCTAGCATACCGAACTACGCCACACCTCCATCGATTCGCTTACGCGTCCCGCCAGTTCTTTTCATCGGGAGTTTGAGTAACCCTCTACACCCAACGGTGGCATCCGAGTCACACCCTCGCCTATACCCCCATTTACGCACAAGCTTCAGGCCATCCGATCCCCGTCCGAGACCGGAGATGCCGAGTTCATACGTCTTTACTATACCTGTTCTCTTTCTCACTCTGGGGTCCATCGTTGGCGTTTGATGGTCAGTCCCGCCCTGTTACGATTATATTTGAGACCCGTTTCTGACGCGTCCTGAATACAGATCTATATACAACTGTACACCTTAATGCGTGGCGTGGCGGTTCCGGTACCTCTTGCGTGTTTGGGTTTCTGGGTTCTCTATAGGTATCCTCGATCACCATCACATCCATAACTGAGGGCAAGATCGAGGCCGCAGTCGACGTGGCCCCACCTCGTCCCACCATTGGCCGTCCAACAGAACTCTCTGGACTCTCACAGCTTCTTCCCACCGCAATCTCCATCGAGAACAATCTGGATGACTTCGCTTCTTCTCCTTCTCGGCTTGGGAGCGTTGGAGTGGCTGTGGCGTGGCGTCAATAATATGAGACGGGAACACCTCGGGAAGAGGGTGCGTGGTGCGGAGTTGGAATCTGATAGGGCGTTCTGGGAGGGAGGGAATTTTGGGCATAGGGGGGCGTGGGAGGGAGATGTGACTCGTGTGAGAGCTCGTGGGGGGTTTCGTAGCCGGACGAATGGGTATCCTGATACCCGACCTTTCCTTGGAGATGAATTGGGTTGTCGGAGGTGGCGACTCTGGCATGGGGTTGTTGGGGTTACATGGGCGATGCGCCGTGCGTGCTTTTGGGTTTAGGTGTCTCATCCTTTTTTTTTATCGTGGTTTATGCTGCGTCTGAGGGCTCACCGTTTACCTGTCTTCTTCCGGTCTGTATTTGTATACAAAGTCGCTCTTCATCTGTTTCCCTTTCCCCTTTTCTATATTTCGGTCACTTCATCCAGGTCAAATCGCGCACAACTCAGAAGTCTATACTATACATTACGCTTTTGTACTAAGGGCTACGGGCTATGCGTGGCGCTGAGCGGGCCACGCAGCATCTAATCGTCTCTATCCTCTCCTCTCCTCCCTCTTCTCTGTGCTTACCTATCATCGACTTTCGTCTGCATTATATCTCGTATCCTCCCATCGACTCGTGTTCCTTTCTCACTCATATACACGAATACTTATAGCATAACAGCAAATCGCACAGACACTACATACATACATACATATATCTCTCCATTCATTCATCGCATAGGCTCTCTCATATCGTTCTCTGCTCTCTGTTACCCTGCTTTCGAACCTTGTTCAGGCCACCGACTCACCGTCATTGCATTTTTCCCCCCTTTTGGTGGTACATACATTGCTCGTCGATTATATTATATGTTTACTCTATTGAAGTATAAGCACAAACTATCCAGTTCAGGTCTTTTGATAATGTCAATGCGTGGACGTGTCTACTGCATCGCGTACGAGTTCGTTAGTGTAGTAACTGGGGCTGATTATGAGTCCTGCTGGTCTCCCTGTCAAAGCTCTGCTAATGTGCACTTGTCCACCACACCTATGGATGTGAACCTACGCGTATGCAGTCATTTCAGACACGACAGTAGACCGTACACTCCTCCCTTAGGCCCTTCCGCGTCTTGATACCCATCCATTCCTTAGCCAGTCACGAAGAGTAGGTCCATTACAGTCTCAGTGTGCGATCACGGACACGGACACTAGCAAGTGCCGTAACCTCGTGTTCGCAACCGGCGTTGTACAGTCCTTCGCCCAAGTGAAACACAGACACGGATCAAATTAATATCGTTCTGACTCGATCGACGGGGGTCACCAAGGCTTCTGCTTCACTTCAGCGTTCACGAATCACAGCAACTAGGAACGAACTTTTGCTGGAGTCCGAGTCCGAGTCAGGACGGAGTGTGACGAAGCGAGGAGCCGTCGTCTAACTTCTAAGTGGCCGGAAGTCGGAGTCAGCGCTGGTCAGCGAGGATAGGGTAAGTCAGTGCCAAGTGTCAATGCTGTACTTACCTCGTTAACGCTGTCGATGAGTGCCAGTGGGCGGCTTTCCGAAGCGTAGATCATGATGCATGATGCGTGATTGCATGATGATGACGAGACGAGAATTGGCGAAATTGTTGCGATCGTTTCGGAATATCAGTGGCTGCCAGCGGTGCAGTAAGTAGTATGCCATGTAGTACAGGTGCGGGCAGGACCCCTGTCTATAGAGGGCGAGGTCGTCCACCGATCCGGACAAAATTTGGAGGTTTTGTGGTGGAAGGCCGTCCGCAGGACGGACAAATTTTGGCACTTTTGGAGGAAGGCCGTCCGCCAGTCCGGACAAAAACCTGCCGCAGGCGGGCGCCCAGCGGTGTGGCATCAGCTCCAGCTTGGGTGGCGACGCCCTGTTCGGTCACTGTGTGTGCGTCCCTGGGGTCACTGACGGTCCAACAGGCAGGTTCTCCATCCAAAGGGAAAAATCAAGGCAAAATAAGCCTCGCAATGTGCTCAAAGAGCGAGTCTGGAGCAGACCGATTATTATTATTAATTCCTTTTTCTTTTTCTTTTTGGAGGCCGTACCCGAAATCCGGACAAAAATGGCCCCCGCAGGGAGGACGTCCGCGAAATCCGGACAAAATTTGGCGGTTTTGGGCGACTCTGGTCCGGACAAATTTTGGCAGTTTCTCGAGTGCCGCGGACGACCTCGCCCTCTATAGACAGGGGTCCTGTGCGGGCTCTCTGAACTTGGGCGCTTACCCTACGGAAGGTCCTGTCCAGAGGAGACGAAGACCGCGCTAATGCAGGTATGTAAGCGCCAGATCTTGCCCTGCTGTTGATTCCCGAAGTGTTTGTTGTATGATTCAGATGAGGCGAGACAACAGCTCATCGAGAATGAAGCGACGGACAGCTGGCAGCAGCATAGGCGAGGCGCTCGACGCCCGTTCAAGTTCACTATTCACTGGCACCGTGGCCGCCCGGGACAAAAACCCTAAGGCTCGAGGACACTGCTGACCCACTGGTCAATGAGTACAGTCGCAATCAGCCCGATCTCGGTCATCATACACTGACACACCAGATCCACACTGGATTTAGGCCCCTGGCCCAGGAGTCGTTTAGAGAATGGATACATGATTCAGATCAAGGCGCCTGCAGATCGACTCCGAGTCGAGAGGTTCCTGGCCGGGTCCCTGGACTTGAGTCGGAGAGCATGAGCGACCGAGGGGGGCAGGCCGGGAAGGTGGTTGGTCTGTAGGTTTGTCAGCCCGCTCGGCGGGCTGCAGAGTCAGTCAGTGAGATGCATACTTCAAAAGCTATGGTGTCTGACACGATGTCGGTGTAGCGAGAATGCTGACGAAGATAAGTTCGGAGTCATGGTCAGACTAAGAGCGATGGTGTGGACAGAATGAAGAGCACGAACTTAGAGAACTGAGTCATGACGTCCGATGTGGAGGAGACTCAGATATAAAGTCAACATTGTAGGGTTCGCCGAAGTCCAAGTTGGATTGCGGAGTGGTCTCTGCCAGGACAATTATGACCGTCCACATGTGAGTCGAGTTGCGCCGAAGGACGAGCTGAGAGAAGCCTGGAATGAGGTTGTTTATGACGATGGGGAGTTTAGTGAAAGATTCAGAGTAATCATCAATATACATGGTGAGTGAGCAAGAATTCGGCGATTTTCGAGTTGTCATATCATTAACGTGCAGCGCAATCGAGTCTCTCCATCCCCGTCTCTTCAGCTTTAGAAGCAACAGAAGAATCGTCGTCGTGAGTATCGACTTCCCATTCTCCGAGCGTTGTATAATGTTATCCAGAGAGTGCCAAGATGGCCTCGATAACGAGTGCTCATGTAAAGCCTAGAGGAAATGAATTTGGCGAGGTCTTGGATGGAGAGGTTTCGTCGAACGAAAAAGTCGAAGCAGACGTCGAGGACACCAGGAAGGAGAGGACAGGCGGTGAATTACACCAAGGTGGCGGGAAGAAGTTGTGTTGTGGACAAGCTGTCGGGCTCATAACATAATTTCAACTTTCCGTGATCATGAGTGGCGTTTAGCGCTCAGATCTGTTGTGGCGCCCTTTTGGCCTGCACTTTCTCGAATATCTTTGAGTTATCAGGTATGGGTAACATTACTAGAATGAGATTTGGACAAGAGCCACCACGCCACCCTCGTAAGACATGGACATCATAGAGACGAATCCGGTTTACAACCGCCACCAGAAGTAACAGGCACGATGGAATGCCTCAGACTAACCGTACAACCTCAATCGATCTCTCAAACATTCTTGGAAACCCCCGGGACAACCTTCTCTAACTTCTCCATCATCTCCTCCCAAACTCTCTTACTCAATTGCTCCGCATCACCCCACTTCCCTTTATGAACATCCAAAGGCCACGGATAAACCCTACAGTCCCTCAAGAACTGCCCGTGCGACTCCGCTCCAGCGCCACCAGCAGCATAGACCAGCACACGAGCACCGACAGCGGTTTCGCGTTTGGGTATGATAACACCTATGATGCCAAGGATGATATGGAGAAAGATGCCGGAGACGTTACGGTTGAGAGAGGATTTGCAGGCGCCGGGTGTAAGGGAGTTGATTATTACTAGAGGTCTGTCGGAGGAAGATGGGGAGGAGGTGCGGGAGATGTGTAGAGCGAGTTGGCGGACGACAATTAATTCGAGGAGTTTGGAGACGTTATACCTGCGACAGGAAAAGGTAATAGAAAACGAATCTACGAGTTAGCAGGGTACACGTTGAATGTCGTCTCGGAGGAAAACGAAGACCTCGTGTGATTGCACTCACCGATCTATCATGTCCGCCTTCGGATCCACCAATCCTCCATCAGGACCAAATATCCTCTGTGCCCTCCACTCCTTGAACTTCGCATGAAAGGCTAGTTCACTCGAGACGATAGATAGGCGGGGAGTGACTCCATATTTCATCGCCGTCTCCTTCAGCTTCGGGATCAGAAGCAGCGCAAGCAACGTCGTGGAGAGGACGTTCGTCTTGATCTCTGATTCATCATCTTCTTCGAGTTCGAACTTCAGTTTCGCAACGCCTGCGCTTTCGAGGAGGACGTCCAGTCTGTCCAGTTCGTTGTTGGCTCGAACCCCGAAGTCCTTCACGCTCTGATACGAAGAAAGGTCGAGCGGCCAAACCTCCAGCACCGTACTCTCGCTCGAAGCCTTGGGGAGACTAGAGCGAATTTCTTGGGCTGCGGCCTCACCTTTCGAGGGCGCACGGACGGCAAGGATGACCTTCGACGCGCCGCGTTGAGTGATCTGTTGTGCGGCATGGAATCCGAGACCGACGTTGGAGCCGGTGACGATGACAGTTTGACCAGCGAAGGAGAGTTTAGGGTCGAGTTTAGGGGTAGTGAACCATTGGGAGTAGACTGTGGTGGCAAAACTACCTGGGGTTGGCATCGTCTGCGCTATGTGGGACAGGGACAATTCGTGGGGAAAGTGAGGATGTATGGGCATGCAAGGGTAGTCAGTATATGAGAATATGTGCGAGGAGGAAATGGAGATACCAACAGTGTGATGAAGACCTGGTGTAGGAGTGCTCTGTATGAGTTCTGTATTGGACTGAAGGAGTGAGCAGTGAGTGAGCTTCGCGGCTGTTTATATACCGGCCAGATACTGCAGTACACCTACACAGACGGTGAGAATGTATGGCATCTTGTAGTACTCGTTTCTGATTATGGTATGGACCAAGGACGAATCGGGGTGCTGAACGAGACAATGTAAGATGATATGCGGGTATTCTTCGTGCTGTACTGTGACAAAGAGCAAAGATGTACTCAATGGTTAATGGAACCCGGGCGATGGGCGATGGGCAACTGGTAATGGGCAATGGACCGCCAGGACACGTGACTGAGCCGCGCCGCGCATTCATGTTCACAAGCACGAGCGATACTTAGAGTGATATATGTGGTCATCGAAATAATGGAAGTATCGGGTAAGCCTGCAGTCCACCTGGCTGTACGTTGCGCACAATCTTCAACCTCTCGCCCAACGCCGCCACCCTTAAATACACGTCATCCTCAATCTTTTGATCGCACCCACAGAGATCCATGAGCTGCTCTAGAACACGAATGCTCCAAAAAGCACAACTCCACCTCGACCCAAATCTCGTGTAGTCGTCCTGCGTGACAGATTGCTCTCTGATCCAAGCGACGACGTCATTGATAGGGAATGAAGCGCTGGTAAAGACCTCTACGATACCGACCAGCGTCTGGGAGTACATGGATTTGAACAGGCGATAGTGAAATTCCCAAGGAATTGTTGCGGAGCCCCTGTGATTGACGATGGACATCTTGTGGACGTCAACTGTCCAATCTGACGATGTAGTCGTAACGATGGCCCAGTGGAAGTTGGCAGGCGGCTGTGCCCCAGCTAACTCATAGAGAGCAATACCGTATCGAACCACTGTCATGATCGACGTGAGTTGGATCTAGGCGACGATCAGGCCGACGATCAGTACACAATGTGTATAAGTAATACAGTAGAAAGGAGGAACAGACTTGGAATTTGGGCGGGATCGGCCGTGGTGAGGCTGGAGTTTGGTGTGTGGTCCTAGTCTAGTATTGCTGAGAAAAAAACAATCAGTGGTGATGGAATAGGCAGAGGCGAACGTGTGTACCTGCAGGTTTTCTGGCAGTGTAGCGTGTTGGGATCGGTCAGCAGCCCATACCATTCTCCAGTCAGTCGTGGCTTTAGAAGTCGACTCAAGGCTGCGTGGGAAATATAGAGGATTTTACTACAATCAGATGATCTTTTCGTTGAACGACCTACATGAGCTCATTTAAACAGATCGGTCTCCTACGTGCCCCAGCTTATCTCTGAATAAGGCCGTGATGATTGGGAGTCACATAAAGCTCGGTGTTTGACGCGTGAAGGCAACGTTAACATGATATCTCGAAAGGGGTTCAAACTAGTTTAGACTCCGCTTTAACGGACTGTGTCCCCGCGGCCGGCAAATCCCAGCCGACTCGGACACGAACCAAAACCGAACTCGATGGAATACGACGACTTCAAGAAGCGCTAATCATCCACTAAAACCTTTCAAGGTCAAGGTCAACTCGAGTAGCTAAATTTCTCTCGCATACAGTACTTTTCTGCAGTGTGACATCAGATGACAGCTATGGATGAGGTTGGTATGCAGTTATATAGCAGCGCTCAATACTGACGAACTTTTTACTCGATAGGCTGCGCGTCGAGAAATGAGACGGAAATCCGGTCTCGAGGCCATGCGAAGAATAGCTGGACATCCTCCTCCGTGGACGTGGACCCGCTTTTTGCAATCAAAATGGCGTAGGTTCCGAGGAATAGTTGCAAACACCATCCACCACCTGATCATCAGACCGCTCTGGAGACGTAAGATTTTCACTTTGCCTTACAAGACATCACCTACTTATATGTCACAGTAATATCCAAACGTTTCTTCTTCTTGAAGCAGAGCCCCGCCGATGTTTCCGCAGAGATAGCTGCCATGCAGTTCGTCCGTCAACACACTTCCATCCCCGTTCCCCGTCCTTGGGGTTCTTTCCGGTGCGGTGGACATGTCTATCTTGTGATGCAGAGGGTCTCTGGCGTCGCTTTATCCGACAGTATGTGGAACAGTTTCACGGAGGAGGAAAAATGCAATGTGGTGGAACAACTGCGAGGATTTGTAGAGCAGCTGCGTAGCATTCCTCCTCGATCTGGGTCAGTCGTCGGCTCGGTGAATGGCGCACAGGGATGCGACTACCGGTTATGCGGTGTGCCGCATGGACCCTATATGAACGAGCAGCAGATGAACCACCAACTTCGGATGGGACTTCCCTTGCAAGAGGTTCCTCCGAAGGTCATCGAGTCTCATTCTCGGAAGCATCCACTCGTCTTCACTCACGGCGACATCGCTGGGCGGAATATCATGATGGATGGTGTGCGAGTCGTAGCATTGATTGACTGGGAGGGTGCGGGGTGGTTTCCGGCACACTGGGAGTACTGCAAGGCTCGATACGCTTCTGGCTATCTCCACAACGAAGATTGGATGGCTCGCATACCCAAGTTTATACCTCCCCATGTTTTCGAGGATGAGGCCGACACCGAGCTGAGGGCATGGCAGCAGGCACCCGACTTGCCTCCGATGAAGTTCGTTCTTCCAATCGCTTTCTTACAATCTCTGTTATTTGATATCTTTTGAGTTGCCTTAGACTCGACGGCCCACATTCCCCCAACGAGACGGTGGAGGTTTATTTTGACCAAGCATTTGACCCGACGCGGCGAAGACTCGAAGACACATCCCCTTTAATCTCAGTGGTATGGCCATGGTGATTCGATGATCGATGGTGAGAGATTCTCGCAGCTTCATCAATCCTTCACACTTTCTGCGCTAACCCTTCAAAAAAGCATCTGGCGCCGTTTGTGCATGGCCCAGGGCGTTCGGAGGGATTCTATCAACTATACTATCCGCATTTACGGCATCCCAAGTCAGTATAATGCTTCCGCATGCGGAATCATACCCGACCAAGTATTCCATGACCCCAGTGAGCTGCTGTGGTCTCCAGTACAGTTGGCAGTAGCCACTGAAGCAGTGTGGTGCAAATGTGGTGAAATGTCCTTGTCGTGAGGCTCATATGTTGTACATCAATGTAATGGGGAACTGATAGCACGGTGGCGAGCCAGTAGTAAGATGTAACCACCCTTAAAAGACCCCCAGTCAGTTTTAGCTGCGATGAACGTCTGAACCAGAGATTTCTTTAGTCCTGAGGAAATTTTCAAGTTATACAGCTTTCAACTAGTCGATATTAGAAGGCGTTTCGACGAACTCCTGAAGTAGATAGTGTAGCATATAAGGATGGAGTACACTGTACAGACCACTAGACAATTTGCGAGACCCCCGGCTCTACCCTCTCCAACTTCATCATCAGTTCACCCCAGATCCTCTTCCTCAGCTCTTCTTCATTACCCCATTTCTTGATATCCAACGGAGACAGAGAGACGTGGCAGTCGCTCAGATACTGTCCGTGAGACTCTTTACCGGCAGAAGCGGCGTGGACGAGCGTGCGAGCACCAATGGAGGCCTTGCGATATAGAGGAGACTCCACGAATGCTATAGCGTTTGCTTGAAAGCCGGTGAAGTTGCGTCGGAGAGACGTCTGGCAGATACCGGGATTGACAGCGTTGACGATGACGGTGGGTTTGGTGGAGGAAGAAGTGGATATGCGAGTGGCGATTTCACGGACCACGAAAACGTCGAGGAGTTTCGAGACATCGTACCTATAACGGTTCAAAAAAATAACTTATTAGCTTGGAACTCTGGTGCTCTTGGATTTCCGGTGAAAGAGATTAGGTGAACGTACCGATCCATCAAGTTCGACTTAGGATCCTTCATCTTCTCAAAGATATTCTGCGCATTCCTCTCCTCAAATTTCGCAAAGAACGCCAAATCGCACGACACAATCGTCAGATACGTCATCACTCCAAACCTCTCCGCCGTCTCTCTCAGCTTCGGAAGCATCAACAGTGCCAACAATGTCGTGGACACCACGTTCGTCGTGACCATCATCTCGTCCTCTTCCTCGATCTCGAACTTCAGCGTCGCTACACCAGCATTCTCGAGCAGCACGTCCAACCTGTCCAACTTCGCCGCCCGTGCCGCGAAATCCTTCACGCTCTGATACGAAGAAAGGTTGAGATGCCAGACTTCTATCTCCGTAGCCGTGCGTGGAGACTGAGAAAGGCTCTCGCGGATTGCCTGGGCGGCGGCTTCGCCTTTCGAGATGGTATGTACGGCGAGGATGACTTTAGCTGCGCCGCGCTGGGCTATCTCTTGTGCGGCAAAGAAACCGAGGCCTGTGTTGGAGCCGGTGACGATGACAGTTTGGCCAGTGAAGGAAAGATTAGGTTCGAGTTGGGGTTCGACGAAGAGCTGAGAGTAGAGAATGCCTGGTAATCCGCCGGGAGCAAAGAGGGGCATGATTGGCGCGTTGTGTGGTATGACGGCTTGGCGATGCTAGGGATGCGTGCTATTCTGGTATGCAAAAGCTGAGGATGAGAGTACTGTCCGTTCGTGAAGAGAGGAGAGTGTACGTACGAATCGGCGATGACTGTGTTGAATTGCTCTGGGTAACGTATCAGTGCGGGGTGAAGAAAGACGACGTAGTAAATAATGAACGGTTTATATATGATATCCCTCAGGATCCAGCAGGCTAGTCTTGCCAAGGCTATGATTGAGAACACGTCTGTGCATCCTGCGGCGTGAAGACTGCGGTAGGCTCGAAACATGTCCAACTCATGACCATTATTGCAGAGCTGTGATAGATGGGACAGCCGCGAAGACGCGTCAGTCAGTTACCGTGTCTTGAGCCAACGCCTCACATGGAACTTCTTGCAAATTCGGCCGCTCGAAGCATTTATTCGGTGGAGTTATGCTCCCATTCCGAGCTTTCGAGCAGGGTGTTAGTGCACCCCTGGCCTTTTGATGCCAGTCCTAGCCGTAAATAGCAGAGTTCATCAGGACTGATCCACATTGACTCACCTGTATATATGGTGGCGCCAGCTGCGTATACTTGGCGTATACCAGCAAGCCTCCGCCACAGAACCATCTGTTGGATGGAACACTCATTCGGGCGTTAGGGGGCTTGTTACTGTATATATGGAGCCCTACATTGCTCCTAGGGCAGTGTCTAGAAAACAGGTCGGAGCACCTTTCGAAATGCTCAGCGATTTTTCGTTAGAGAGACTTCGACCCTTGACATGAAGTGGCCTATCTTGCCATACTGTGAAGCTTACCTCATCTGTCGGACATAGCGGAAAAGATGTGGGTCGATCCCGAAAGAGCAAAGTTTTTTTTTCATCCAAAAGAGAGGCTTTTCTGGAGCAAGAATCACGAGTCCAACAGAGACCAGAGCAGCACAAGTATGATGAGCTATACTGTGAATCTTCACGTTGAATTCGAGAGTAGCTCTTGAAACTTGAAGTCCTGCCAGACCGCAACACAAAAGAGCGAGTACAGTTGTCAAGCCTAGTAGCTTCCGACAGTGTTCGTGGCTACCGAAGTTCGAGCATCTGTAAAGCTTGAACTTTTGAACAAAGATATAGCCACTTTCATTCTGACTATTCGTAGCCAAAGCGAAGATTATAGTAATAGTGCTCGGGGTACATGAGCTCGACCGCTTTGAAAATCCCATGGAGGCGCTGCCCCGGAACGTTCCGACGTGTGGGTTCTCCATCGATGCGGTTCGACCCTCTTCGCTCCATTTCACGATTCGATATGCGGTCGTCCTACATCGCCGATACACGTACCTACTGTATAACTATAAGCACGGTAAAGGCCACGAGTGGCAACGCCCGCCACCCCGCCCGTGCTCGCACTTTCCTAGATTCCATGAATCACACCGGAAGAGATTGATACACAAACTATTTCATTACTACGACATCCCGCACAAGTACATAAAGCCAAGTAGAACGACATGCAGACAGCAACAGGCAGCAGCTATTGACTTGAACGAAGATGATAGACTTGACATGACTAACACATTTAGACAGCCTTCTACACAACGTGAGGGGGGTAAGTAGAACCTCAAACACATTCAAGCACGGAATGGAAATCAGAGAATTACATGGGAGATGAGCGTACTGAGAAGGAGTGGTGTACTTGCGCTGAAAAGGGGCGATTATTGACTGGCAGGACACTTGTTAATGAGACCGAGCATCGAAGAATCGACCACGCACAATACAGACTACCATTTTATGCATGATCAAAGTATCCAGACCATAGACATCATCGTCAGTCGCAGAGAAATTGAAAAGGAGAACGGGTGCGCACGTACTGACTGGTAAACGGACAAAGAGTAAACGAAAAGAAGACAAGGATATGGAGCGGCAACATGGCAGCGAGCAAATGGAACGGAGGGAGACTCGCACGGGTTGAAGCACGTGAATTCAATGCATAGAACGGAACAATCATTGAGAGTACTGAAGCAGGCAGAGGCGTAGTATCGCCACAGAGAGACCAGTGCTTTAAAGAGAGCCTAACCAGTGTAGGCGTGCCAAGAACAACGAGAGAGCAGAGCAAAAGCATAGGTTGAAGAAGCTTCAAAAGAAAAGAGGAACAGAACAAAGCCTCGAACATAGTGATACCGTCACAAAGTCTTACTGCAGGTTTAATCAGGTTTGAGCATGGACGGGCACGGATGCAGCGAGGTTCTCGGAGCGACGAGGGGCGAAGAGGAACGCGGGAGCATCAGAGGACGGGTGCTGTTCGGCATGACGGCAGCTGTCAAAGTCATGTGGGGATCTCAAGATTCAGGTCTCGAATGGGAAAGAGTATGCACAGCCACCCATTCAGTGCACAAAAGATGATCGCCTGCGAAACGGAGGCAGATTGAGAGACAACCTAAGAACCCACTAACAAGTAGCGGGAATAGAGGCCATTACATCCATTTGCAACGTAAGAAAACTTACAGCTTCGGTCAAACGGTAACTGCCCTGTTTTGAATACAAGCAGATGTCTGAAGACCAGTAAACTCTTGGTAAACTCTAGGAGGGTACATGAAAGGGAGAGAAGTAAAACCTGACCAAGATGTCCATATTATCGAATAAATCTACACCTCTCAAATAAGCTTCGAAACCCCCGGCTCGACCTTCTCCAACTTAATCATCAACTCGCTCCAGATCCTCTTCCTCAATTTCCTCTCATCCAAGTCGTCCCCACTCTTTCCCTCAGCCTCAGCAGCCTCCCTCCACCGCCCCTTATCCAAAGGCGACGCATGCACAGCACAATCGCTCAAAAGTTGTCCATGGGACTCCTTCCCAGCCGATGCACCATGGACAAGCGTCCTAGCCCCGACGGCAGTCTTCCGTTGCACGATCGTCTCCATGATGAAGAAGAAGACCGTGAGGCCGAGGCCGGAGACATTTCGACGGAGGGAAGATTGGCAGAAACCTGGGTTGACGGTGTTGACGATGACGAAAGGACCACCGTCAGAAGAGACGCGTTCTGCGAGTTCGCGGACGACGAAGTTTTGCAGGAGTTTAGAGACTTCGTATCTGCATGGTTGAGCAAGCAATATGTTAGTGAAGGAACCATTTGAAGAAGAAAATGTGAAGGTGAGATGGAAGAAGGTTGAATAACATACCGACCGCTCATACCCGCCTTCGGATCCGCCAACCTCTCGAATATGTTCTCTGCCTTGCGCTCCTCAAAAGTCGTGTGGAACGATACCTCGCTCGAAACGATGGTCAGATGTGGCACCACTCCGAACTTCTTCGCCGTTTCTCTCAGCTTCGGGAGTAACAACACTGCCAACAACGTCGTCGCGATCACATTCGTCGTGATCGTCGACTCGTCTCCCTCCTCGAGCTCAAAGCTCATCTTCGCCACGCCCGCGTTCTCCAACAACAAGTCCAGCCTATCTAGCTTATTCGCCCGGGCGGCGAAGTCCTTGACGCTCTGATACGAAGAGAGGTCGAGTGGCCAGGCTTCGATTTGAGCCGTGGAGTTGGAGGGAGGAAGGCTGGAACGGATTTGTTGTGCGGCTGTTTCTCCTTTCGAGACTGTGCGCACGGCGAGGATGACTCTGGATGCGCCGCGTTGAGCAATTTGTTGTGCGGCGGAGAAACCAAGGCCGACGTTGGAACCGGTGACGATGACGGTTTGACCAGTGAAAGAGACAGCAGGGTCGAGTGAGGGTGTGACGAGGAATTGGGAGTAGAGGAATGCGGGGAGGCTGCCTGGTTTGAAAGGAGACATGGTTGCTAGTGCTGGTGTGGGGGCTAAGATCGTTCGTTCGTACGAGCGTACACTGTGGTGAGCAAAAGAGGATAAGATGATGACTGAAATAGTCGGATGTGTTTTGTTGGAAAGGATATCCAGTAATCATAGTTGTACGAAGGTTTATATACCCCGTCGAGTGGACAGGGGCCGCGCCGTTTTGCTAGAAAGGCAAGTACTACTTGGCCCACGTACGGGGTTAGTGTGGGTTTAGACGCCGGCCGGGACAGTGGATAAGAAAGCGGTGAATAGGCTGGATGCGCATGGCGTCTACTGGGGCTAAAGTGGGTCGCTATACCAGTATGAGCCATTCACGAGCTATCTACATCGGCTGTAGAATTCTAGTGCTCAACAAGTGCTCACCAATGTGCATTGCGCGATGCAGATACAATCGAGCTAACATCAACCACAATGATGTGGACAGCTTAGAGCAGAGGGATGCGGAGAAAAGACGTCAAACGCATACCTACGCTATACATAACTTACTGTGGATCGCCGACACTTTTCTTGCACTTTTGAAACAGCGTCATGATCATACCCATGAGAGACTGTTGTGAGTGGGCACATGATGGTGGGATCATCGGAGAAAGTGCTGGCAGGGATCGACATCCTTACTACGCTTCAGTCCTTCAGAGTACGAGTAACTTTGTTGGCAAGCCTCAGAAATAAGGAGATATTTAACTGAGGGTGATACGGGACGCCACGGAAGGCGACAAGTGGGCGTATGAGGGAGAGCACGAGCGGGAGATGCCGACGCTGTAGCTGGTGACCCGAGGTTCTTGATCTGGAGAAGAGTCATGCAGATACAGAGGCTGCTCAATCGATTTCCGCCTCGTCTGCCACTTCACTCCTCTTCCTTCTGTCCATATCCCGTCCGATTTGTATTTACACCCCCACAAACTTTTCATTTGACATCGCGAGCTATGGCGACGCAGCCTCAACCAGTTGCATCTACTTCTGGACCGATCCAAATCCCTGCTCTGGAAAGCCAGCACGCGGCGGTCGGCGCCACGAAGGAGCAGAAGGACAAGAAACCGAAGGAGAAAAAAGGGAAGGAGGGAGCGGTGTCGCAGTATCCGTTGGAGGTGCGTTTTTGTATTTGGGGCGATCGGGGACAAGTGGGTTGATTTTATCGGGTTGTGGTCAGTTGCAACCTCCTCCGGAATTCTTCGACCACCGTATCAAAATATTCGAGAAACTGAAGGCGGAGTATGACGAGCATGTCAAATGTGCGTACTTCAACCTTTACTCGATCTATTTAGTCGATACGAGGGAGGAGTTATATTAGCCCAACCTCGCGAAGAGATCACCGTTACGCTTCCGGATGGGAACGAGAAGAAAGCTACCAGCTGGGAGTCGAGTCCCATGGATATCGCCAAGGAAATCTCCAAATCTCTTTCTGAGCGACTTGTTATTGCGAAGGTCGATGGTGAGCTATGGGACCTTGAGAGGCCTCTGGAAAAATCTTGCAAGGTCGAATTACTCGACTTTGAGCATCCGGAAGGTAAGTGTTATACAATATAACGTACGTTTCATCTGGTTGATCCAACGAATGCATAGGCAAGAAGGTGTTCTGGCACTCTTCCGCACACGTTCTTGGTGAGGCCTCCGAGAGACATTATGGTTGTCATCTGTGTATCGGCCCTCCGACAGACGAAGGTTTCTTCTACGAGATGGCCATGGAGGACAGGTAAGTAGTCTCCGACATGGTTATAGCTCCCATTCTCACTTCATGACATTTGTCCAGGACTGTATCCATGACGGACTACCCGTCCCTGGAGAAGGTCGCCGAAAGCGCCATCAAAGATCGCCAGAAGTTTGAACGCTTGGTGGTCCCAAAAGAGACCCTCCTCGAGATGTTCGGCGTATGTAGCATTTTTAACATTCATCAACACGTAAACTCACGATCATTCTCTGTAGTACAACAAATACAAGAAGTACCTCATCGAGACCAAAATCCCCGATGGTACTTCCACCACGGTCTACCGTTGCGGACCCATGGTCGATCTTTGTGTCGGCCCTCATATTCCTCACACCGGAAAGATCAAGGCTTTCATGGTCACCAAGGTTTGTGCTCCTCTCCTGACTCGTTCGTTACGATAACTAACAGTTATTGTCAACGCTACCCAAACACACTCCCACGAACGTCCCGCAAACTAAATACAGAGCTCCGCATCATACTTCCTCGGCGACGCAAACAACGACTCGCTCCAGCGCATCTATGGAATTTCTTTCCCCGACAAGAAGCAGTTGTCGGAGTACAAGGCTTTCCTCGCCGAGGCGGCGAAGCGGGATCACCGAAAGATTGGTAGGGTAGGTCAATTCCGCCTTTCAACGTGTTCAAGGTTGTACCTTGACAGGCGCTGATCATCCCGGCTTTGCTGACAGGAACAAGAACTGTTCTTCTTCAACGACATGAGTCCTGGAAGCGCATTCTGGTTGCCGCATGGTACTCGTATCTATAACACCCTCATAGAACTGATGCGGGTATGTCCTTTACACCTTTCTTGAACCTGGAGAACACGTTCTGACGTCCCCGTTAGTCTGAGTACTACAAGCGTGGCTACCAAGAAGGTACGCTCCCTTTCTCTCTTTTTTATCCTTCCTCAAGACGTACTAAACCCACATCGTCGCGTTGTACCGTCCAGTCATCTCCCCCAACATGTACCATTCCAAACTCTGGGAGACCTCCGGTCACTGGCAGAACTACAAAGACGATATGTTCACGCTCGACATCGAGAAAGAGAAATGGGGTCTCAAGCCGATGAACTGTCCGGGTCACTGCCTCATCTTCGACTCTCGCGACAGGTCGTACAAGGAGTTGCCGATTCGGATGGCCGAGTTTGGAATCATACATAGGAATGAGGCGAGCGGTGCGTTGACGGGGTTGACGAGGGTGAGGAGGTTCGTGCAGGATGATACACATGTGTTTTGTATGCAGAGTCAGGTACGATTTCGTCTCCCCACTCATTATGCTTCCTCCCTCGCCGCAACGACCGCTTATTGGATCTCTTTTGTTCTATTCCGTTCGGTGTAGATTGAGGATGAGATCGCGGCACTGTTTGATTTCATGGAACATACATATGGTTTGTTCGGGTTCGAGTTCAGCCTCGAGTTGTCCACTCGTCCCGAGAACTACCTCGGCGATCTCGACACCTGGAATGTGGCCGAAGATGTACGTCCCCTTTTCTCTGATCACGCATCTGATGTCCCTCACCTTGTTCGACGCACACATAGCAACTCCGTAAAGCCCTCGACAAACAATACCCCGGCAAATGGGAGCTCAACCCAGGCGACGGCGCCTTCTACGGCCCCAAAATCGACATCACCATCCGCGACGCGCTGAAGCGCTCCTTCCAGTGCGCGACGATCCAGCTCGACTTCCAGCTCCCGAAACAGTTCAACCTCAAGTTCCGCAGCGCGGAGGAGGGCGTGCATCCGCGACCGGTGATCGTGCATAGGGCGATATTGGGAAGCTTGGAGAGGTTTATTGCGATTATTACTGAGCATTTTGCCGGGAAATGGTATGTTGTTGTTACTCCTCTATACTTCATTTTTGGAAGGGTGTTGAAGGCCAGGTGCTGACAAATCTGGTACTGGGTGTGAATAGGCCATTCTGGTTGTCCCCTCGTCAAGTCGTTATCGTCCCAGTCGCTGCTCCATTCGTAAGTATTTTTCTTCATCGACCCTCTTTCCGCCATTCGTTGAGTCTAATGCTCCCCTTCTTACTCGTCTTGTTACTCTGTAGAACGACTACGCCGTGGAGATCCAGAGCAAGCTCTCCGCGCTCGGTCTGTGGGTCGACGTCGATACCGGAGGAGACACGCTCCCGAAGAAGATTCGTAACGGCGAGACGTCGCACTACAACTTCATTCTTGGTGCGTCACTTTGCTATTCTTGCTGTCTGTCCGTCGTTCTGACTGGGACCCAATAAATAAACCGCAACACTATCTACGATTTAACCACTACGGTACACTCAACATCCACACCGCCCGCGAATCCACGCAATCACGAACCCACAAACCCACAATCACACAAAACCACCGAAATAACACAATCGCTACAAAATTACACCTAAACACAAAACCACAATCTACAACTAAACTAAATAGTCGTCGGCGAATCCGAACTGAACTCTCGCTCTGTCAACGTTCGGAACAGGGACGACGTCGGGTCCAAGTCGAGACAGGACGCGCTCGTCCCGCTCGATCAGCTTGCGGAGATGATGGTCAAGCTGAAGACGTCGAGGAGTTTGGAGAATAAGTTGGTTTGAGGTGTTAGATGTGCGGTTAATGAGTTTCCGTGTTTGGCTGTGCTTGGGTGCTTTCGGTACTGGTTTGTGTGCAAGTAGTGGGTGTTTTGCGTTGGGCGCGTTGAAGGTCGGTAGGGTTTGTACAAGTAGAATTGAAATACGAGAAAAGCGTGCTTCGAGATATTGATCCGAAAGGGGACTTGAGGGGGAAATGTTCAAGGAATATTTTACGCTTGTGTTTGTGTTCCTTGAGCGTAGCACGATCACACCGCACGCGTCACACATGTTTATCACACATGAACCCTTAAGCTATTCCGCCTAGTTGTGACCTCTGTTGAACAGATATTTGACGACGCTCAGATATATTTCACATGAATAAAGGCAAGGCAATGGGGGAGGGACGTACGAGTGACATGATGGCATCGCGTTCTGTTTGGGGAAGCATGTTGATCTGTTCGGGAGCCATAGCCAGGACCTGCATGAGCATAGCCTGCAGAGGATGTTACGCACATCAGCACAGGAATTCTTTCGAGGACAAAACGCAGGACATAGACATCGACGTACACGTTGTTCCGCAGGAATCGCATCCAGCGGGTTTCCGCTCGCCCCACCGGTTCCAGTACCAGCATTAGGTCCAGATCCCCCGCCCATAGGCGCATTCGGCCCCTGCATCGGCCCCTGAGCCTGAGTCGACGGCGGTCTCCCCATCGGTACGTTCGAAGGAGGTGGGCCTCCATAGAACCCTCCTCCTCCTCCTCCTCCTCCAGGTCCTTGTGGCGTATGCGGTGGAGGCGTATGGTAGTATGGCTGTTCATAGTTTCCGTACTGCGAACGCGGATCGCGAGGTGCAGGAGCCGACATACTAGCCGGTCCTGGAGGAGGACCTCGGGGATCATGCGTATGCGCGCGTGGGTCGTGGGTGTGTGTGGCGGAGAGCGGTGGCGGAGCGTGTGCGGAAGGTGGAGGGAGGGCAGAGGTCAAGAGGGTTGGTGCAACGCGAGTTGGTGCGGGTGGGATGAGGGGGCCGGAGGGGCCTGGGAGGTGGGGTTGGGAGGATGAGAGGGTGGGTGTGGATTTGGAGGTGGCGGCGAGCATGCGGTTGAGGATTGCGGGGTCGACGATTTTGTTGAGAAGGAGAGATTGGAAGAGGGCGTAGGAGAACTGGGGTTGGGAGGCAAGGAGGGTGCGAGCTTCGTCTGGATGGGTTATTACGAACGCCTGTGTGAAGTATCCAAGAAAATGCAAGACGTTAGTCAGATAGCCTTGACATGGGTTGGAGAATAGGTTGAACAGGCAGAGATTTGCGGTGTATGCAGATGCGATTGAAGCCATGCAACTACATCGCCTGACGATTTCAGAGGTAAATGCCGACGTACCTTCATCTGTGCCAACACTTCAATCAATTGTGCAGGGTTCATCGTCGCCAACGTCTGGCTTATCACATCCAGCGACGTCATCCCAATGGGTAGTGGCGCTCCAGTAGGCAGCGACTTCAAGAACGCGTCCCGTTCCCTATCAATAGGTCCTCCACCGCCACCTCGAGGGCCATACCCTCGATCCCCACCTCGGGACTCCTCCCTCTCCCTCCACTGCGCTCGGGTCTCCCCACCGTCGACGAGTTCGCCGCGTACCGTCGTCTTGCCTTCGAGGAATGGGTCAGAGTCTGCGAGATCTATGCGGAGGGGTCTTCCTCCGACGTCGACGTTGTTCAGGTTGCGAACAGCGGATTGGGCTGTTTCGTGGTCTATATATGCGCGAGTGAATTGATACATTCGAGTCAGAGGCGGAGAGGTCGCGGTGATCAGAGTGAAGGTAAATAGAAGCTGATGTAAAGGCCCACGCACCGCCGAATTCACAAAAGCCATAGCCTTTTGGTTTCCCTGTATCACGATCGTATACAAGCCTGTTTGTGCCGAGTAAAAGGACGATGGAGATGAACACCGAGTCTCACACGCAACAAAGATAGCGGACCTGAAGCCAATTACTTGTCCGACAGATTTGAACACATCGATGAGTTGTTCCTAAAACGATTGTTCTATCAGACCCTATGTAACTGGACAGCATGCAGAAACAGAGGGACGTACCTCACCCATGTTGTAGGGAACATTACCCACTAGAGTTCGTGGAATATCAATGACTCTGTCAAATAAAAAAACAAAACAGGTAGCTTGCCAAAAACGACTTTGCTCATGCTAGGCAGATGGTTGAAGAAAGAGTCTGTGAAAAGTTAGAAGTCGAACAAAGAATTACGCGTCAGGATTGTTGGAGGCCTTAGTCCCTACGCCACAAATCGTATCAGGCGGGCTAACCGTGAGAATTGTCTGAGACATTCTTGGGTTGACACGCCACCTTGTCCGGGCCCCATCACAATCAATCATCATGTCTTTGAATGAGGTTGATCACCATGCGTTGTAACAGAGAATTAATGATGTTCCATGAACCATAGATGTACTCAAGTAACGGATTTCTCTGTCCCTCATCCACAATATCGTACAAGCAACCAACGAATAACAAGACAATTCGTGCTAAAGATAGAGGTGTAGAAAGGAAAAGTAACATTACAACTCCACGAGCAGTGATTCAACTCGCAATCATTTCCAACACACGAGTCAGATATTCTGTGAAATCCCTGGCTCAATCTTCTCCAACTTCGAGATCAACTCATTCCAAATCCTCGTCCTCAACACATCCTCGTCGCCCCACTTCCCCGAATCCAACGGCGAGGGATGGACTTGACAATCGCTCAAGTACTTTCCGTGAGACTCTCTCCCAGTGGAAGCGGCGTGGACGAGCGTACGAGCACCGACGGCGGTCTTGCGTTGTAGGAGGAGCTCAGAGACAGCCATTGCGGCGCCTTGAAAACCGGAGACCTCGCGCCGAAGTGTGGACTCGCAGAATCCTGGGTTGAGGGTGTTGACGATGACGAATGGTTTGGTGGAGGCGGACGCGGATATGCGAGTGGCGAGCTCGCGAACGATAAAGTTCTCGAGGAGTTTCGAAAGATTGTACCTAGAGCGACCGCGAATAAGTAACAATCACATGAAACGGTGAGGTTCATAGTAGAAAAAGGAGAAGCAGCCAAACGTTGAGTGAACGCACCGATCCTGCATGTTCGAGTTCGGGTCGTTCAACTTATCAAAAATATTTTCCGCTTTCCTCTCCTCAAAGGACGACCAGAACGCCACCTCGCTCGAAACGATCGTCAAACGCGGCGTAACCCCAAACTTCTCCGCCGTCTCTCTTAACTTTGGGAGCACCAACAGCGCGAGTAATGTCGTCGAAATCACGTTCGTCGTGATCGTCGCCTCATTTCCTTCTTCGAGCTCGAACTTCACCTTCACAACCCCCGCATTCTCCAGCAACACGTCCAGCCTATCCAACGTGTTAACCCGTGCCGCGAAATCCTTTACGCTCTGGTAAGAAGAAAGGTTGAGAGGCCAGACTTCTATCTTCGTAGAGGTGTGCTGAGACTGGGAAAGGCTGTCACGGAGTTTCTGGGCAGCGGCCTCGCCTTTGGAGATCGTACGGACGGCGAGGATGACTTTGGATGCACCGCGCTCGGCGATCTGTTGGGCGGCAGAGAAGCCGAGACCGGTGTTAGAGCCGGTTACGATGACAGTCTGACCAGCGAAAGAGAGATTTCGGTCGAGTTTCGGTGTGACGAAAAATTGAGAGTACAAGAAGGACGGGACTCCGCCAGGGGTTAAGCGAGGCATGATTGCTGGGGTGTGCTATCCTCATGCAGATAGGGAGATGCAGTCAGTTCGTGTACGTCGCACCAGAGAGTATCAACACACCGATGAGAGATGTGGTGGCCTAGCTCGCGAAAGTTGGTACGCTATTGAGCGCGGTACAATGAGAGTTTTATATCTCGGCGACGACAGGGGCTGTCGGGAGTCTCCAGGAGCCCACAGCGGTGTGGGCCCAGGGGCGCGACGGTATGAGACATATGTTAGCAGCGGATACAACAGCGTAGCCAAACGTATATCACGATCGGCCAAATGCCGGTCAGCCGCGAAGACGCGTATCAGAGACATACGCGTCCGACAGAGCGATCCTCGTGCCACCCAACTTGAAGCAGTCATGTCAGATATCCACAGTCGCCACACTAAGATATCCGGGGAAGATGCAGTGGACCAGACCTCAAGAAGTGAAGTTTATGCTCAGAAAAGCAAGTTTTTGAGACTGTGGCCCGAGTTTGGCAGAGACTTGGAGACACTCGAGTAGATTGGTTTCAAGCCGACTAGTACTCTATACGCGGCGTCGCACACAGAAGTTAAAATTAGACAGGAGGTTATAATTAGACGGGGCGATAAGTGAAACCCGAACAATATCTCAACTATGGTTTCGACAAGTGTTCAGTGGGCTTTCTGTGGGTCTGCCAGATGGTTGCGGTACAAGTGAGATGGTGAGGTTGCCAGATGGTGGGAAGTGACATCATGGTCGCGGCAGCCTCCCGGAAAACCCCGAAGACGCAAGTTGAACGTTGCAATCTCTCGCCACTCGGATTCTGTGCCACCGTCTGGACCAAGCACGTCTCCCTGTCCTACTGTGGCGGACTAGGAAGCTGGACGGACATAGAAGCTGGACAAACTTTTCTGGAATTTTAAGCACACATATTCGTGCCTTCATCGCTCTAGATAACCTGTAGGCCTACATCGTCCCGTGCAATATGTAAAAATATTTTGTGTGATCCCTGTGAGTATTTTGTAGAAGATGGTGAAATGTTGTCGGAGATGGGGTTTGTGTGGCCATTTTGCCACATGCAGGGAGCTCGACTGACATGGACACCTCGACTCGCCTTTAATATCAGCGTACATGCTCGTAGAAATCTATGTGTGGTATAAATGAGGACATGCCATAAGTGATTCTAAATTATTCTGGCAGACCATGGTTGCCTACTTTTGCATGGGACATCTTTTGTTGAGGGGATCCTCTGGCTAAGGCGCCACAAGAGGCTCCCACTTCGTGAGGCTCTAGCTCCAGCATCCATGATCTTCCTCATACAAAAAGTTTATGGTCTTGGAGACCCAACAAAATAATTCCTCTGCAAAGGTCTGCTTGTTTTTAACAGACTGTTTGGCTTCTATAGACGGCACGGTTTTATAGAAATGACCAATTTTGCACCTCTCAAACATCCGAATGAAATATGAGCGCAGAAAGTCGTGCAGCACCCCACAAATATTTACACAGATAGAATGATCTATCTTAAAACGCTATGGGTACTTCTTGCTGCTGGTCGTCTAACGATTATGTGTACGAAATCGGTGGGCAAGGGGGTGTGGCGCCTTTTGACATCTTTTTCGCCACTCATTCGGCAATAGCCGGGCCCTTTCGGCGCGCGTCCAGCTTCCCTGTTTTGCCACTTTCCCCACTCGTCGTCGCAAATTATTCATTGACGATGGTTTACTGCATCAAGCTCTCTAAGTAGATGTAAATATACTTAATAGATGTCAGACTACCTAAATGTGTCACTTAGTTTGCAAGTCATAGACAGGACATTGATTAAATAAGCGAGAAAGCCCATCTGTCCAGGATCCTAGTCCGCCACAGTATGACTTCCCTCAGACGATATTGCTCGGCGCTCGCTCTACGCTTGACATATGACTGATATGCTCGTAATCTGGATGATGACACGGCATGGACCCTGGAAGATGCTCCGTGCTCACTCGAGCATAATGTTGGCATAATGATGAAAGGAAAGGGGAAAATAACTGCGCCATAAGCCAACACATACTGAGCACTGAATCAAGCAAATCGAATACCGGGGAGTATTATTATTGAGAGGGAATCCAGATTTGACTAGGATTCACCGCCGAAAAACGCATCCGCATCTCAGATGCTGCTCGAAATTCCCGGTACTATCCTCTCCAACTTCTCCATAATCTCTGCCCAAACTCTCTTCCTCAACGTCTTCTCATCGCCCCACGGCCCCTTATTATGATCCAAAGGGAACGGATAAACTTTACAGTCCCTCAAAAACATTCCGTGCGATTCCACCCCTGCACTACCAGCTGCATGTACGAGCGTCCTAGCGCCGACCTCGGGTTTGCGTTTGTGCATGACGAAACCGAGGAGGCCCACGGCGACGTGGAGGAGAAGACCGTCGACGTCGCGTTCGAGGGAGGAGGCACAATAACCGGGAGTCGGGGCGTTGACTATGACGAGTGGTCGAGAGGCGGTGGAAGTGGATGAGATGCGTAATGCGATCTCGCGGACGGCGACGAGTTCGAGGAATTTCGACAATTGATAGCTTTAGGAAAACAGAATAATCTGCGTCAGAAACTTATTCTGACACTGGACCTTGAGGAATGAAGACTAGATATCATACTCACCGATCCATCATATCTGGCTTCGTCGGATCTGCCAGCCCCCCGTCCTTCCCAAATACCTTTCCCCGCGCCGCCTTCCACTCTCCAAACTTCGCCACAAATGCCATCTCACTCGACGTGAAAGTCAATCGAGGTGTAATCCCATACTCCACGGCCGTCTCCTTCAGCTTAGGGATAAGGAGCAAGGCGAGCAGGGTCGTGGAAAGAACGTTGGTCTTGATCGACACTTCGTCGGGTTCGCCTCCGTCCTCCGGCTCGGACACGAGCTCGAAATTCAATTTCGCTACACCAGCGTTCGCGAGCAGGACGTCCAGTCTATCCAGCTCGTTTATCGCTCGGGCAGCGAAGTCCTTTACGCTCTGGTACAGAGAAAGGTCGAGCGGCCAGACTTCTACGATCGTGCTCTCGCGCGAAGACGGTGGGAAACTGTGACGGATTGCTTGGGCGGCGGTCTCGCCTTTCGAGACGGACCGAACGGCGAGGATGACCTTGGACGCGCCGCGTTGGGCAATCTGTTGTGCGGCGTGGAAACCGAGGCCGACGTTAGAGCCGGTGACAATGATGGTCTGGCCGGTGAAGGAGAGTTTAGGGTCGAGTCTGGGGGTGGTGGTCCATTGAGAGTAGAATGTGGTTGGGAAGGTGCCGGGAGCGGGCATGGTCTGTTCTGTGGGATGGTGGTTCGTGTGAGCGGCGGAGATTGCGAGGTGAAAACGTGGTCAGTATGTGAGGGAGTGAGCGAGGGGATGGGGGTGTGAGGATGTGAAAACGAACTGGTTAAGGAGGGCTCGAATTGAGTGTCGTGTTATGCAGGTAGAGGCGAAAGGTAAGTAATTCTGAGTGCGTTTATATACTTCCGAGACCGGTGAGAACGTATCGCGTTCTTCAGCACGGAAGTGGACGGTACCAGCGTGATACATGAACGGTTTACATGTTTCCACCGGGACGAAGAGCTAATCTGAATTCAAGAGTCGATGGGTCAAGGACAATGGTCGATGGGCCACTGATAATGGGCGACACATTATTCAGCGACATTCTCAGTTCAATGAGATTCGACTCACGGATATGCCTGAACAGTGTGCAAGATCTTGCACCTGCGACGAACAAAGATGAAGATGGACCATACAGAGCCCGATGTCACTATCAGGGGCTTAAGCGCCCAACATGAAACGGTTTAGGAGCCTTTTGCTCGGTTGCACCACAGAAATGTAGCCATTCAAGCTCTCAGAGATGCTGGCTGACCTACTGACTGAGGCTGTTTAGATATCTCGAGCTTCCGTCTATCATACGCTGTTCACAGAAATACCTGTTCCGCTCGAAATATTGTCCCCGCACGACGAAGTATACCAAGAGTACGCCAAAGCCGCAGGGAATGAAGTTCGAGTTTATGACTGCATATGTTCCTATTTGCTCGGGCGTCATAGCTGGGACCTGAGTAGCGAGTAGATACTCAAGCTCTAGAGTCCGAACAAGACAGTGGTCCTTCTAGCACGAGGTACGGTTCTTAGCGTAGATGATGAGAGAGTCAACCTAACCATGTGTCTGAATAGAGGTCTCGTTAAGACAGAAGGTTGATAGTTGCACAGTTCGTTGATGGACGGACGAAAGTCTGCGTGGATGATTGTCGTCTCTGAATTGTGGGCAAAGAGCAGTACCAGTCCACGTCGTGGAATTATGTTCAATCTCGAAGCAGTAAGAATTCCACAGACCGAAAGCTATAACCATAACATTTTGACAAGTTCGAAGCTGCAGTCACGACAGGACGTCGTAGCTACTTCATATCCGGAGTCTGAAACTCAAGGCCCCTAAACATGCAATATAATCAGTCACACCCACTCCATCATATGGCACAAATCAGAACATACGACGCACGGTACCCTTGCCATCCGATCTCCTAAACAAACTCGCCACCTCGCACTCGACCATCCAATCATTGCCGCACAGCAGCATTCTGAGCGAGATGCTTCCCGTTGACGGCAAGGAAGTGGTAGAGAACGACAGTGATCATGGAGAGAGAGCCGAGCATGTTAGCGAGGAAGTAGAGGGTGTCGTGGGTGATCATCCTGCTATTTGGTGTGGCTCTTCAATGCGAGCGGGTCTGCGAAGGAATGAATGTCTGAATGGGTGATTAGATAAGGAAAGTGAGGTTAGTACAAACAAGGTGACAAGGTGAAGTCTTAGTGCTGTCGACATACAGATGATCACTGGTCTCAGTAAAACTATGGAGGTGGAGGAGATGAGTTGAGGAGAACCACTGGGACGTGGCGCAGCAACGCGGTTTGCCCTGCTTTGCCACGTCGTTCGAGTGGCACGTGATGCGAACGCGTCGCGTAAATTACGCGTCTTGTGGTTTCGTCCTCGATATTTTACCCTATCCCGCACCGGAAACCAGAACTGAACAGCGATATCATTGATTCAACTGAAGTGTCTTGATTTCCAGCACTTTGAACCAGTGGCCGTTCTCTAGAAATCGAAGGAAAGAGATTGGCCAGCGGAAACTTCCGAGGCAACATCGTCACCGCAAAGTTGACGTCGTGTGGCACTCTCACTGCTCAGTCTTTTGGATAGCATCCCCACAGGCCGCTCGTCATGCAGGCCTCAAAATCACTGACCCATGCTCGTTGTCTTATATCACGACGAACGACCCAACACATTACGACTAGAACGGCCTGCCTCTCCACTTTCGGAACATGTCGACCATCGCAAAACTCAACAGCACGCCGAACACCTTATTGTCTTCACCCGCATCTACCAAAACGTCCCACCCGCACCTTCTTCTCATCTAATAATCTTCATAATGACCCGCATCAAACACCACCTGAACCACCAACATCCTTCACTGACCCAACCCGCCCCGACCTCTTCTACCACCTCGTCTTCCTCGAGCGCAACTCTATCACGCACTCGCCCTTCTCTTCAGACGTAGATGCGGGGGATATACCGGTGTTTGCGGTTTCGTTGCTGGAGAGACCGCCGCCGTTCGCTGCGTCGAGTACGGTTCTGGGGTGGTTGCCTGCTGAAGGGGGAGGTGCGGAGGATGGTGCGGAGGATGGAGGAGAGGGAGAGGGAGGAGTGGGGTTGAATGATTTTACGGAGAATCGTGAGTGGTTTTTACATTTTGCGGAATATACGTTATGGTGCAGTGTGCATGCGGGTTTTTCTTTGCGTTGTGGGTGTAAGATGAAAGAAAGGTCGTAGAGAGCGGCTATGGGGCCAGTGTGGCCCAAGCCCATTCGGTAGGGATTGGTCTGTCCCTCTGCGCTGGAAAAAACAAAGCACTGAGTCTTCAAGGCGAAGTTCAGCACTTATATTCTGTATTTCGCTTTTTGTGACTAACTACAATCAATGGGCGGCTCAAAGAGCATTTGCCTACCGTGCTCGAACACCTGCTTGCTTTCGTGTGGCGTTTAGCACACATCATGCCCGACGTCCTTTTTTTCGACATAAATCATTGAAAAACACGACACTAACCACTCCTGCTTTCCTCGTCACGTAGCTGCATTCCGTCCACTCCTCCACGAAGCTATCTCCTCAGGCCTCGCAGACAGCGTAGACGACATCCAAATGAACGGAGCGCTTCAGACACAATCGGGATGGATGCACATCAACGGTAAGCCTTAACCATCCTACTTTCATTCCGCGTATATATGATGTACTTGTGCTAATATACTATTGTTGGAATCCAGATACACGGAATATACCTGCGCTAGGTCGGATAGGCGATCCGGATGACATTCTGGGATCGGTGAGGGTGGAGGAAGGCAAGGTCAGTTTGCGTTCACTCCTTCTTACTCCTCGTATTCGCATTCACGTCAACACACTTGGGCCACCCGCTGATCATCATTTACATTTGTTATCCCACCGTCCACAGATCATGCCAGAAACGTACTCCCCCATGCCTTCCTATCGCGTCTGCACGGGCGATGGTGTGACGAAACTTACGGACGGACTGGCGGAGCGGTTGAGGGAGGTGTTGGAGCGGAGGGCGAGGGAGGAGGAGGAGCGGGAGTGATGGGAGAAGTCAGTGTAGCTCAGTACATTTCGTATTCCGATAATTGCAGGATGACACGGATGTTTGGATGAGCACTTGAGACACTTAGACCGTAGAGTCATAGGACAAGTGGAAGAAGAACTCGATGGCAGGTGGGCGTCTTGTGTTAACCGTGTAGAAGATCGCATGAGACATAGAGACATACATGTCCTGCTGAGATTTGTGTGACCCGGGGTAGTCCTTGTGAGACGCAATGATAGGCAGAGGAAAGACAAGAAAACGGTTTATATGTATTGCAGTACAGAGAAGAGGGAGAGGGACGTAGAAGTACACGGGTGAACATGAAGAAACAGAAACGACTTCATATGAATGCTTCGAGGACGAACAGAAGCAGTGGGCTTTTACCGACCGTACCTGCACATTTCGATAAAACGTCGGTGAGCAAGATTACGATGCTGGATCAAGGATGTTGAGACGAGAAAGTAAGGCAAGAATACGTACTTCTGGAGCTCCCACTCTCTGTTGTCGAGAGGACAGACGTTCCTCGTCTTGAGCCACCGGGAGATGCAGTGGAAGTGGAACGCGTGCTGTTCGTCCGATGACGCGATATGGCAGATTTAAGTAGTTGATTTCAAAGGTCCACGTCCGTATAAGTGCGTTGTGCGGTGTGAGGGAAGAGCGAGAGAGAGGAGGAAAAGGGAACGTACGTTACAAATACCCCAAGCGGCGTTGCATTCCTCGCTGGTGGCGGAGACCTGGTTCGCCTGGCAGTCGATGCCTTCATGACCGTAGGTCGATCGTCAATACTGATATGAGGAAGTGAGAGGTAGCATGGATAGCGCACAGAGATCCATGATGTGGTTACGGCAGATGGCGCAGTTGTCCACGACGATGTCTTCAGGATCGAGACAATAACGCGAAGACGACAGTCAGCACACGACCTCGCTCATTCCTACTGAGTTATATTGATGTCAGTTGATCATGGTACGTACCCCAGGCCCAGAGAGCTACAGCATTCCACTATATAGCACGATCCAAAGAATCAGATTAGAGGCTGCACAAAGGTCAGCGCTTATATATGAAGCCACACCTTCTTGACCTCGAAGCGTTGCTTGCCGTCCTTTGTCTCTGCCTTCTTCACGACAGTACCAGCAGTGCTCGAAGCGGGAGGGTCGACGTCCATGTCAGCCATCTTGTGTCTATTTTCTTTCGTGGGGTGGGTGGTGGTGGAGGAAGAGGCAGATGAGGACGGTGATCAGAGTCAAGCCAAAGACGCCACCGGCCGGGTGCAGCGAGGACCGCCACAGGCTCGAAATTACCTCATCAATTCGACTCAACAATTCAGAAAACGCGGTCCCGTGACGTGCGCGTACCACGCTCAAACCTGCCCTAAATCGTTGAGGCAGGCGTGCGCGAGGCGGTGAAGACGTTTTACCCATTTTTGGGTGGCGAGTTCGATTCGAACCGGGGTCGTGCCTGTTTTGCCTTGCCTTGCCTTGTTGCCTTTGCTTTCTTCCTCCGTCTCTTCTTCTCTGGGCTACCCATCCCCAATCTATCCGCTTACGTTGCCGATGTGCTGATCTACGACCCATTGCTTTATCTACTCTCACAGATCAACAAACGAACGACGAACGTACCGCGCAACCTGCGATCAAGACCTACCTACGAACCGACAAGACTCAAGATTATTCAGGACTCAAGATTTGAACATACCGACTGCAAACTATGTCTGGACCGGGAGGACCTCGTTCTCCCCTGTTCGGAACGGCGACTTTTTCTTCACTCACGGAGGGGCAGCGTTCTCCGACAAGATTCTCATATTCTGACCGATCGGGTGAGTCTTAGATCGGATGTTTAGTTCCGTAGGTGTGATTGAGACTTGCACCTTGCTGGTGATTGTCTCAGACTGGTGTGATGTCTCAGTCGGAGGCAATCAGGATCGTTGAGGATTTTGTTGTTTCGTTGCGATGGTCGTGGCTATGTTGACTCGAGTCGAACAACGTGTAGAGCCTCGTGTTTAGTCTCGACGAACCGCTTCTTGATTCATTCTATCGTAGTTGTTCTTTCATACAGACAATACTAACAATCACTTGCTATTGACAGGTACACCAACGCACCTGTCCTCCGACAGTGGCAGTGGCGCCCCCTACCGCTCCCAACACACACGTTCTTATACCGACCCCTATACCTACTCCGACGAGAACTCGATAGATGACGACGCCGAAGTCGAAGCCGCCCTCGGAGTTCTCGACGATGAGCTCGACAACACCGAGGATGCATTGACGGAATGGTCCCGTGCGACGCCCTATTCTGGTTCCGGCTCTGGGTATGGAAGTGGGTCGTACCTCGGGTCAGATACGTTCACAAGATCGGATACGCATTCGGGAACGGGGTCTCCCAGTTTTATTCCGTCGAGTTTTATTCCGTTTACGAATACGTTGAGGGATGGGAGGATTTTGAGCACTATTACTGAACGGACCGAGCACCCGTCTTCGAGACCTACTTCCCATAACTTCTCCGGCTCTGGCTCGCGTCCCAATTCTGGCGCTACCGACCCTCGTAGATCTGGTCATTCGCGTCATCTAACGGAGCCTACGATTGTCATCCCCGATCGCCCGACTCCTCCTCCTGGTCGTAGGACAGGCGACCTGATTGCGCTTTTTGAGGAGCGGGGTGGTAGTTCTCCTGGCGTTAGCGGACATACAAGGACGGGGTCTATGCCTGGTCCTATGGGTCCTAGGTCACCTAGTCCCTACACGACTACAAACTCTATTTCGATGCCAGCGTTCGGGACGTTGAGTGGATCGACAAGCTATGGATATGGGAGTACTGGAGGGTATGGGAGTGGTTCTGCGTCAAGACCTTCGAGTCCCTCGAAGACGACACAGAGTCGATCGACACCTACGCCCGGTGGTGCGCGTGCGCCTGGCGAAGTACGGAGTACCACATCGTATACCGCATCGCAAACCTATAACACGAACACTTTTACGCCTTCTTCCTACACTCCGTCGTCGTATACGCCAACTGTCACGAATACGGTTACACCGACGGCGTCACCACTGAGGAGACCCCAGGCTTCGCCTAGGTCGCCGTTGACTTCGGTGAGGAATATCGTGGCGGCTTGGAAGGAGAGGAGTACGTCAGGAAGCAAGACCTCGGGGTCATCCACTACCAGTTCCACTCCCCAGACCGGATCTGGGACCACTGAGACTCAAGGGGACGGGTTTTTCAGTTTGAGGAGGAGAGCGGAGAGGAGCTCGAATAGGATGAGGGATTCCCTTGGTGGCGACGAAGCGGGGCCTAGTGGCTTTGGTGGTGGTGGAAGTGGCGGACAGAGGAGGAGTGGCGAGCAAGTCCCGAGTACGCCGAGGAGCGGGAGCACGTCGTTGGGCTCGAGCATCATTCCTCCGCCGTTTGATTTGGCCGAGTTGGGCAATTTCGCAAAGGCCGATCGCGAGGTGAGCTTTGTTTCCCCGTTTGGAATTACCTTTTTGGGCGAAGGATATACTTCCGGTCGATCTAATCTTATCGCACTTCAATGATGCTTTTGCCCCTATCCTGCCGTCTCCGTTTCCTCTCCATACCATTTTTCGTTGTCCTTCTCGTTTTGCTAACACAATGTCTTCACGACCAGCCTCTCCGTATCGGTCTCCTCTGGTATCTCAACGTCCACGCCCCGCCGCCATACAGATGGCAACGCTGCCAAGCCCTCCTCTACCCCCACATGCTCCTACTCTCTTGGATCGCACCCGGTGGCGGACGCGGTATCATCACTCTCGACCTCCTCAACTGCACCGAAGTGCGCTCCGTACCTAGTCCGATGCATCCGACTGCGCGGGACGATGTCGGGACGATCGCGGCGAGGGAGCAGAGCGCGTTGGCCGCGAGGGGTGGGGACGGTGGAGGTGGTGGGGAGGGTCAGTTGGGGGAGATGGGGCTGATGGAGATGTTGTGTCCGTTTCAGTTGTTGTATGGAGATGGGGTGGAGAGGCTAGGTGCAGAAAGCGCAAGGGAGAGGGTGAGGTGGGTTAGTGCGATTTGGTGAGTACTCTGTCTTTCTTTCATTTGCCAAAACTTTGAGACAGGGAGCTGAATATGTGACAACTACATGCATTACGAATACACAGGGAAGCCCTCGATCGCTCCGTCACAATCCCCAACCGTTCCGATTCTGGTTCCCCTACTGGTTCCATCCGTACCATCCACACAATGACATCCACCCATTCCGCACAATCTACGAATTCCGGTTCTCGTTCGACTACATTCATGCCCCCCATCGACACCATTCCCGACCTTTCCGACCTCTATTCACTCTCGTCCCACTCGTCTTCTGGCACCGGTGCCGGTGCTCGTCGCCGCCCATCCAGCGGCACTGGTGGAGGTACGAGAGCAGCGGACGACGCCTCCGTCGCGAACAACACACTTCTCTATCCCGGCGATCCTCGTGTGATCGCACCCAGTCGAAGTAGTTCCCTCCGCCGCACAAGCTCCATGACCGATCTAGACGAAGAATTCGACAGCGCGCTTCGCAGGGCGAGGGAGAGCCGACCAGGCCTCGGGTTCGGACTTTCATTGGTCGGGACGCACGCGACAGGCAGCGGTGGACTCGTGGGTGACGGATCGCCCGTCACGGTGTCGAGTGGACCGAGACTGGGGAGGGATGTGGTGATTACGCCGCCGCCGAGCAGTGGCAGGAGGAGTGAACGATCGAGCTCGGTTTCCGACGATGCGTTCTTCTCCGCTGGGGGACCTTCGACGAACACGTCGAGTTATTATTCGTTAGGGGATGGGTCGACTACGCCGAGGAAGGCGGAGACTATGACGGGAGTGGGATCGGGGACGGAGGTGTCGGGAGAGATGTTGTTTGGTATTACGTCGGGGACGGGGACGCAGATCGTTCCGTCATCGCTTTCGTATCGTGGCCCTTCGTCCGCATCGCTCCTTGGGGACTCGCATTCAGGGTCTGGGACGGGTTCGGGGACGGGCACGGGCACGCTCATGCCTCCTTCTTCCGGGCTTTCGAGGTCTAGGGCTATGACGCGGAGGAGCAGAGGTGGGAGTGGAAGCGATCTCGGTTATTCGAGTTCGAGCCAGAGTCATCCGAGTGAGGAGGTTTCGGACAGGGAGAATTCGGCGACGGGGACTAGGAGTGGGACGGCGAGTGGGGATTATAGTTATAGCGAGACGGGATACAGCTATGGGTATACGCAGACGAGGACGTTCACGCAGACGGAGGGGTATACAACTACTGGGTACGACTCTGGGACTGTTTCAAGGACGCAGACGCCGTATCCGACTTCGTCTTCGGAGAGGGACGATCAGGAGGAATACGAGCAAGAGAGGACACCGACCAGCACGGCTTTCGAGACGGCACACGAGCATTCGCCTTCCATGGCGAGCATGTCGGATTTGCCGAATATTCCCTCCGAGTACGACACGGCCGATGTGTGCTCCACGACATACGAGACGGCGAGGAGGTGCGATACGGAGTCTATCGCGGAGACGGCTGAGGTTTGCAAGACAGAGTCGGTGTCGGACGAAGGGTTCGTTACCGCTGCGGTGTGCAAGACGGAGAGCGAGAGGAGCTCGGAAGGGTTCGTTACGTGCGACGTGTGCAAGAGCGATACGTCGACGGATTATGAGACGGCGGTCTGTAGGTGTGGCAGGAAACCACCGTCTGAGGTCGTCAGCGAGCCTGCCCAACCGTCACCAGTAACGATGCCATCGCCCCTGCCGGAGCCACAACCACGACTACCATCCCCTCTTCCGATAGAGATGAGGGACGAGGCCATCGAGACTTCGCCTATCCCGCAAGTGTCGCCTCTGCCGGTCATCGTTCCTGTTCCGATTGTCGTGGAACCAGTGCCAGAACCAGAACCAGTGCCGCAACCTCAGCCCTCTCCCTCTCCTCAGCCCAGTCCCTCTCCTCTGTCTTCTCTGCCTTCGCTACAACCTATGACGCCGGAGGAAGTTCCACTCCCACCGTCTGCGCCTGCATCGGTGTCTAGTTTCTCGTTGCTTTCCTCTCCGAGGGCTCTTTCGGATATTGACCTTGGACCGTCAGTTACGAGGTCTATCCCTAGCGATAGTCTCCTCGACGTTCCGTCTTCTCTTCCTGCGCCTTCGCCCATTGGGCCACCACTTTCGGTTCCTTCGACGCCTCTTCTCTCGAGCATCACCGAGTCTTCTGTGACACCCGGTGAGATTCCTGATTCCGAGCGCACACCCACAAGTGCTCGGGCGCGTTCCGCTCGCACGCCCTCATCGCTCTCTGTCAGAGAATCTCTATGGGCTCCAGAGACCGATATGTCCTACGAAAGTTCGATGTTACGCGCATCTCCATCCGTTCAGAGCGTTGCCCTCCCCGAAGGCGCTGACCTCTCTTTCGATACGAGCTTCCTCCGCCCCACCGCATCCGTCGCATCCGGCGAATCTCTCGGCTCAGCAATGCAAGCCTATGACCGCCTGAGCACCATCCCCGAATCCGTCACATCGACCTCGATCCCCTCCGCCACTCCGATTCCATCCTCATCCATCTCCGCCCCCTCGATTCCATCAATCCCCTCCTCTTCCTCATCTTCCATAACACCCACGCCAACCGAATCAGAACAACCACAGCCGCCTACACCCTCGATTTCGGTATCGTTCCCTACGACGAGTGTGCCCTCGGTGGAGAGTCTGGAGAGGAGCGTGGAGAGTTTAGAGAGCCCGAGTCCGAGTGTGAGGAGTGCGACGGTGACGGTGACGAGAACGCCGAGTAGCGTCAGTACGGTGTCGAGTTTGAGGCCCGGGTGGGACGCCGTGAGTGAGGTGGATTGGGATAGGGAGGGAGAAGGGTTGGAAGAGGTTCAGACCGAGCCGAGTTTGTTGAGTAGTGTGAGGTCGCCGACGATCAGAGCTGTAGGTTTTCTCTGATCCTTTTCTTCCATTCTTTTTCCTTCGAAGGGAATGATAAGGCTGACTGGGTGGATCTTGAATTTGGGGTGCGTTTATAGATGTCGCCCGCCTTTATTCCTTTGCCGAGCTCGCCGTCGATCTCGACACATTTGCAGACTATGTCGACGCCTAGTATGTCGACGCCGAGCATCAGCATCTCACAGAGCACGCCGTCCTCGAATATCCCGTCGATTCACTCCAACCTCGACACCGTCTCCAGCGCTCCCATCATCATGCACGACATCAACAGGCTCTTGGGATGGCTGAACGAGCGTGAGGGAGATAGGTCGAGGGATAACGAAGGTGTACATGACCATATGCGGGATATCGAGAGGCAGTTGAACGAACTGGGCGATTTCATTCGCAGCAAGGAAGAGCCACCTACTGCTCCTCCCGTTCCTCGCAAGGAGCGTTCGGTCGGTGGAAGTAGTGTCATTTCGAGTTCAAGCTGGGGAAGCATCGAAGAAGCAGCACCAGCACCAGCGGGTCCAAGGCCCCGCCCTGGCACAACAACACCGACTATTCGTCGTCATCGTGGAATCCCTCGGTCAGGTCGTACCACGGCTCCGCCTCGACATGAATATCTGGATGTTGGCGTTGGTGCAAGTCCTCGTAGAGTCAGGTCTTTGACGCCCCCGCCATACAGGATTCCCTCGCCAAGCTCGCTCTCTTCAAGCGTGTCATTCCTCTCCTCTCATCACTCCGATGACTTCAGCTTGATGGAATCGGAGGTTTATCCCGTTGGTGCTTCCGAGCCTTCGTCTCCCGAGTCTCCATCATCATCGTCGTCGTCTTCGCCGCCTAGCACACCTTCACCTGTTTCAGTCGGATTGCCAGAAACGGTCATTTCGTCCTCAGTGGAAACATCTGGACCATACTTTTCGAAGACTTCGTCGGAGGAAGCAGCAGAAACACCTACCCCGAGGCCTGTACCCGTTTCGATACCGGTCCCACCGTCTCCTTCATCCTCACCGTCTCAGTCATCTTCCACTTCGAGTAGTACTGCTCGTCCCCGCGTACCTATCGATCTTGGTCCCCTTCGCGAGTTACTCAATAACGTCAAGGATCAGGTAGAAGCGTTGTGGGATGGTCAGCTCTCGACGAACCATATGTTGGACGAGCTTCGTGGGCGCCGGACCCCGGCACAGGTAGAACAGGATAACGAGGAATTGATCGAGAGGCTACAAAGGATCGAGGATGCTTTGATGAGAATGGCGGATGCTCAAGCTCGTGCAGCTCCCTCCGCAGGCCCCCCGCCCCCACCTGCCCGCGAATCGTACTACGATTCTGGATCAGAGACGTCTTCTGAACTCGACGGCCTCAGGCGTAGGTGGAATCAGCTTCGCCAGGATATGTCGGTCCCTGCTCTGCCCGCTCCGACGCCGCTTCGTGCACAGAGCTCCCTTGACGCTTTGATGGCCGATTTGTTAAGACCAAGCGAACGGCCTCCTGCACCTCTGGTTCAGCCTCCACCTCCTCTTGTTCCTCTCATTTTCCGTCCAGACCCTCGTGGTGGAAGACCGAGGAGTATCAGTCCGACGATGCAGACGACGCTTCCGCCGCGGGCTGCGACAACGGGTCCTCGAGACGGTGTCTACATCTACGACAGACCTCGACCGGTCAGGATAAGGAGACGTGGAGATCATCCTGCGCCCGTGACGCCCTCTGCGCCCATCGTTCATCCACCTCAGCCACAGCAGGTACCGCAGCAGCCTCCGAGGACGACGACCACGCCTGCTCCACCTCCTGGACAGGTACTTGGGGATGGAGGTATAGGGCCGGGAGTTCCGCCGCCGGGGATGGTGGGAGGACCGATGGGGCCGCCTGAGGGTCCAGATATTGACTTCCTCAGAGAGGTAAGAAGGCGGCGTGACCCTACGTCTTCTGGGTTTGTCAATGTTGAAACCCCGGGCGTAAGCGTTGTTCCTTCTCTTTATTTTATTGTATCCTCTTGCGTCGGTGGAAAAATATAGAACTGACCTATTTTTTCTTCTTTTATAGGAGCAACCTCCCCGTCCTCCATCTGCGCCTGCATCTGTGAGTCAAAGGCCATGGTACACAGACAGACCTCCAGTAAGCACGAATTCTTTTCGGTCTCTCGAAAGGAATGAAATCCTTTGCTGATTTTCTTTTGTCGTTTAGGCTCAGGATGGTGCTCCTCCGCCACCACCTCCGCCACCGCATGGACTTGGGGATATGGGCGGCGTACCACCTCCTGTTCCACCCCCATTTGCTGCACAACCAGGACCAGTATGTCATATATATTCGAAATGGTGATTGTTGCATAAATTTATTGAGACTCCTCTAGGCGGTGCTTCAGTTGCCTCCCATCTTCAATGATATGATGACCCTCTTGCGGGTAAGTATTTACTTCCATGGTTTACTGTGTATGCGGCAATTCACCATATTTGTTCGCAGGATAATCGCCACATGCATCTTGCTTCGCTCGACCAACAACGCGAGTTAATGCGTTACATGACGAACTTGAATGATTGGCTCGATCGAGACGTCAACGACCGTCAAGACGAGATGCGCGGTGTCTCTGCTCGAGTGAGTCGTTTGAGCGACGATATCAACAGGCTCGCGAATGCTCTACGACCACAAGGTCTGTTCTTAGCTTGGAAGGTCGCAGTCCTATCGACTACTAATGTGTTCTTTTAGGTGTTCCTGTTCCTCCTATGCCTATCTTCGGTATGCCGCCAGGACCTCCCGCTCAGCAAGGCCAACAAGCTGGCCCGTGGGTTGTTCCTCCTCCGGGAGACATGGGACGAGTTGGTACGGCCCCGCCAGGTCCAGTCGGGATGCCCCCTCCAGGGCAGGTGATGCCTCCTGGAATGCAAGGCGGACCACCCATCACAATCCAACCTTCGGGTGGTGGTCCGCCGTATTGGTTACCACCTGGCCCTGGCGTCGGAACACCCGTCATTCCAGAGTCATATTCCTCCCCTTCGCAAGAGGATGGTTACATTCCTTCTCCTCCTCGTACAGGGAGGGACGACAGGCCTTACGCTCCTGATTTTAGTGCTGCTCACCCTCCTCCTGGAGTCTATCAACCCCCTGCGCCCGGACAGCCCGGTCCCTCTCGCCCATACGGAGAGGAAGAGATTTTTGTTCCATCTCCTCCTCCTCCAAGGATGCAGCACTCGCCGCGCTCTGATTCCAGGAGCTCCAGATCTTCCTCTATTGTTCCAATCCCGCCGCACGGAGCAGCAGGAGACATCACCGTATTCCCGCCTCCGCCAGTAGGGACCGGACCACTTCATACACACACACCTCGCTCGGATTACTCCAGGTCGCCCACCTCGTCAGCACATCGCCATTCCCCTCGACACGAATATGTCCCGCCTCCTGCGGCACCTTCGCCACCTATGGTCATCCATGCCCCTGAGACATATATACCCTCTCAGCGTCCTGGGACGCCTCGCGTCGGTTCACCTAGACATCCAGATATACAGCCGCAGCCTCAACCAATCATCATTGGTCCTGTTCCTCCACCGGGAACGTTAGGTCCTGGATTCCAGCAGCCCGGAGGCGGCCAGCAAATTCCCGTCATTATCAGTCCACCTACGGTACATTCACCTACTCCTCAAATCATCCAGATGCATCCATCTTCCCGGCGTTCTAGTCGTAGCCGTCATCACAGTCCACCAATTGTTGTAAGAGATGATGGCCGTCCTTACAGCCCTACACACCCGGGTTATCCAGCGTCGCAACCGTATCCAACACCGACGGGCCAACCTGTTACTGTATTCCCGCCACCTCCGATGATGACAGGCTATGTACCAAGTAGAAGGTCTTCCCATCGCTCAGGACGAGAGTCTCCTGTACTTGTTAGCGAGCCTGTCGTGCACGTTCCACGCTCCCCGACGTATTCCCCAAGTCACGGAAGGGGCTCCCGTCGCCGCTACTCCCCGGATTACTATGACCATCACTACAGGGATCGGTCGCACTCACCCGAGTATTATTACAGGCGGGATCGAGATCGTGGGCGCTCTCGGTCGCGCTCCCCCTATGATGACAGGTATGGATATGGGTCGAGGTCTCCCGGACGTGGCACTCGGTACAGTCGAGGACGCTGGCGCTCACCTGAGTATTACCGCACACAATATAGGAGCCGCTCTCGCTCACCTCTCTGGTATCGCGCGAGGGACTTTCTCCGAGGAGGTCGTTCCCCTTCTTCTGACCATTATCGACATTACCGGGGTAGGTCTCATTCACCGACTTACTATCGCGAGCGTGACCGCGCAGATCATCGACACTATCGTCCCCGGCCTCGATCTCGCTCTCCGGTGTACGAATCCGGTGACGTTTATCCACACCCCGGATCGCGTACGCATTCCATCGTTCCTAGCGGAAGACCGACGCGTGTGCCTACTATGGTCGAAGACTTCGGTGGGGAGGAGGAAGTGATACAGCACCCAGATTTCGAACATCAGCCAAGTCGTACCACGAGCCGCCGAAGCCATAGACCACCGACGGAGGTGGGAGTCGACTCGCGAGGACGGACTCCTACACGCTATGGCCAACCTTACAGGGAGTGGTCTCACTCTCCAACCTGGTATCGTACACGACAACGATATCCTGATCGCTCTCCCTCTACCGATTATTATCAGCAACATTACGCAGGAAGGTCGCAGTCACCAAGACATTATCGAGAGCGTGATAGGGCGGATCGACAGCAATACCCCGGGCCACAGGGTCCATCTCGCAGACCTAGTACTCGAGCTCCAACTCAAGTCCCATCCCGAGTCCCATCATCGGAGGTGGTGGAAGTGCCATTCTCACATAGACCATCGCACGCAGCGTCTCATGCCCCGACGGAAATTCCCGGGTTCGGATACGACGAGGAACCCCGTGGTCGTCCTCGCTCTCGAACTCCGTCTTACACCGAACGTTACAGGAGTCGGTCTCACTCACCTGAGTGGTACAGACGTCGTGACAGGCATGCTCATGGTCGTTCTGCTTCCTCCGATTACTACCGGAGACATTATGGGGATCGGTCGCAGTCTCCTCTCTGGTACCGTGCTCGAGATCGCGAAGAACGAGCAGGAGGTCGTCGTGGATCGCCAATAGACACGCCTTACGATCCCGGTGCTATCCCTCCCCGTTCCCGCCGATCGGCCTCGTATGTAGCCCCGCCAGGCGTGGATATGGAGGAAGTGGAGGATGAAGGCGTCGAACCTCTTGATCGCGAGCCGACTATCGCACATGTACGGAGCGAAGGGGCCCCTAGCATCTCCCATGGGGCACTTCCCACAGTCGTCCACGTCAGGGGTAGCCCCGAAAGAGGCGCACCTTGTAAGTATCTCTTCCTTGATTCATATTTCTGTCACCGGATCTGAGTTCCTACCCCTTGAATTAGCCACTCTCTATGAACATCCTCAAGAGGGACTTGAAGAGGAGTATGAGGAAGGTGCACATCCTTCAGAGCTTGAAGACTTAGAGCAACAGATTCGGCAGACACCAAGTGGCGTGCCATTCATTCCCACCAGTCGGTCCGAAGCGGGTGCGTCCCGCCCTCCTCCACCTGGCGCTGTCTACGATGAACCTTTCCACGGGGAGCATTTGCTGAGCGAGGAAGGGACATTCGAGGAGGACCGTACTGGCGCACACCCTCTTCCCTCTGGTCCTTCTGGTCCGGGAGATCTTGCCTACGATGATGCAGAGCGGGCGAGGCATGAGAGGTTCGGCGAGGTTGAGCGGCAGATGTTGGACCTTACACGAGCGACTGAGGAGGCTGAGAACGCTCGCGAAGATGCATTCCGCCACAACGAGGAATCGCGCGACCGCATCTTCGAGGAGAACGAGGCGAGACGGGATCAGGAAGCTGGCGAGCGGAGGGACGAAATATGGCGAGACCTTGAGGGTAGACTTGCTACTCTGCCTGCCCCCTCGCCGACTCCCGTTCCTATTCCTACAGAGGAGCCCATCCCCGTACCAGCAGGAGAGGAAGAGTTTGAAGAACACGGCGAGGGCGCAGACGGCTTGGGTTCAGCTGAGCGTCCTGCGTCTATCATCGAGACCATCCGCTCTTCAGCTAGGGATGCAGCGGTTCAACGCGATACCCAGATCGCCGAGATCGTCAAGGGTGAACGGGAGGAAACAGCGCGGCAGTTTGACGCCGTCATGGAAGATCGCAGACGTCATGATGAAGAGCTGGCCGAAGAACGTCAACGCCTGCATGAAGAACGCGACAGACGCATTGTGGAGCTAGAGGAGGAGTTGGCTAGGGTACGAGGGGAGCTTGACAACGAAAAGCAGCTCCGTATTACGGAAGAAGCTGAACGGCGTGAGATGGAGAGGGCGGAGACGATAGAGCGCGACGAGGCGGTGAGGCAGCAGCTCGGTGACATCACCAATCTCGTCCAGGAGCAGCGCGACGAATGCCAGATGAAGAAGGAATTGAACGAGGAGCGATGGAACGAGAAGTTGACGAGGAGGGAGGAGAAGAAGGCAGATATGGACGCCCTGAAGGAGATGATGTCGGAGATGTTGGCAGTACAGCGTGCTGCCAAGGAGGCATGCGAAGAGGATAGAGCAAATGCTGTTACAAAGTCTGGTAAGATTCGTTGTCGTTGATGGCCACGTAGACGTGCTAATTCGTGGACCAGACATCGAAAACCTCGTCGAAGACCTGCGTCGGGAGAACAATTCTCTGCGGGAGATGTTTGAGACTTTCACTGATTGTGAGTATCCATTATGTTAATTTTAGACCATTATCTGACGGTCTCTTTACCCTAGCTTGGACCGCCGAGAACAAAAAGCAATATGATGAGCTCGTGCAGATCATCCGAGATACCGCCCACGAGCAAGTGCCGTTTAACGTGCAAGGAGTAAGAGTTCTGATCATCTTCATACGAACTTATAATTGATCGCTGATCTCGGTGAATTAGTATCTGGATGAATTCAGTAAATCATTAGCTGCTGAGGTGCGTATGCTCCTAGGTGAAGTCGGGAAACTTCGTGAAGAAAAGCGAGCTCTTCAACAGTAAGTGTCCACGTCATTCGTAAAATAAAAATTCGGAACTGACATCTTTTGCAGTGAGATGGGGTGGCTGTTATGCATGCGTAGCAAGTACGGTCCCGGTGGAGAGTTCGACCCCGATTGGTGAGATTATATCCCTCAGGATTTTTATTTATTTACCTGACCACCTTTCAATGACCATAGGAAACCCACCGGCGGCCCTCTGGCAGCCCAAGCCGAACCGGCACCCCCTCCTGAGGTACCTCCTCCCATGCCCATGGAACCCCCTCGTACGGCCTGGCGTAACGTGACTGCGAGAACCTCCCGTGGAAGACGCCGCAGAGCCGAGTCGAACCCACCTCCGGAGGCAGTTCCGACGATGGACCCGCGCTACCACCAAGCTGGAGGCTCTTGGGCTACATGGCAGCGTATGTCATCTCCCGTGTTTAAGTGACTTCGTGTTGACTGATTTATTTTGTGCGTGTTCCCAGCTGATCCCAACATAGAGTATACACCACCACCTACTGTCCCACAGACGTTGCTTGCTCCTGAGGCCCCGAGAGGCCTATTTGGCCCTCGTTCGCCTAACAACTCTGTTCGAGGATGAACGCTTTGTGTACTTTTTTGTTTTTGGCTTTTTTCTATTCCTGATTTTCTTGTCTCTGTAATGCCAAGCTGTTTGTATGTAAACCAGTGTCTGATCTGACGAATGACGACGACTGATGAGGATCTTCGGTTGATTTACGAAGTGATGATTGACGATGCTTTACGATACCTCTCTTTTTGTAGTATGCTTATCGACTTTTTCCCGTGATTTCTTCTCCCCTCCCTGTTTTCCGAATACATGCTTCTCTTTCCTCTCCCCTATGTTGTTGTACAAAAATGTCTTGGAATTCTATATTTTTGGTTGCTCAAAACCCGTATCGCATCTTCCACCGGGCCACCGCCTTCATCTTCGACGTCGGGATTAACCGATGGGTCTATTCTAGTTCGGCTGGCTCCGGTTCCTTGACCTCATTTACAGTCCCACTTTGCAAGTATGTGGATCTTCGCACCTCAGAGAAGAGGAACTGACTAGTCTCGCTGAACGAACAGAGATTCTTTGCTCCCGTCAATTGTCCCGCTCAAAGTTTGAATCACATCATGGACTCAGACCCCAACTCAAGCACAAAGGCCCTGGCCCAAGAATTTTACACATCATTCCAGTCCTCCCGCTTTAGTTCGTCTTTGCTATTTTTCTTTCCGAGACTGATATCCTACTAAAATGGCCGCGTGGACCTTCATATACACAGAAATCACTGAGCAACTCGACGGTCTGCTCAAGTCGAAGCCTACGGCTGATGCGCTGCAACCAGTCTCTCAAGAGATCGCTCAACTACGGAAGAGACTAGTCGATGGTACTGACCTTCTTCCGGCCTACGATCAAAGACAATGCGAGGCCGTAGGTCTCAGCGTATTTAGATTATCATCTGCCCGCACTGAAATCTGTGACACATAATTAGCAAATGACGGCTCTAGAGACTCATCTTGAAAGCATCCGGTCTTCTGCTACAGCCAAACCAAAATTTTCCTTTCAACGCAAGACGAACAAATCTTCTTCCTCTGTTGTAGGCAATACAATAAAATCGGGCACACCTGCGCCACGTGTACCGGCCACAGAGCCAGCCTCGACGTTTTACACTCTTCAAAAGCATGCTCATCGGTACCTCACCTCCGCATCTCTTCCACCCCCAACACCAGGCCAGCCACAGTCGGACTTAACCATATCGGATCTGGACCATTGCATCGTCAATCTGTGCTCGTCAACCGCTCAGTATCAGTTAGATTCGGAACAGCCCTGGTCGCATGCCTTGACGGCCTTGCATATTTGGAACCTTCGTTCAACAATTGTGTTGTTGCCAAATATATCGGGTAGTGTACTGCTCCATGATCTCGAGGGGTGTATTATTGTATCTTCGTGTCACCAGGCGAGTAGATTCGACATTCAGCGTTTTCGTAGGGAGCTGACAATATTGATGAACTAGTTTCGAATGCATACTTCCAAGGATGTCGCTGTATACCTGAACATACCCTCAAGTCCCATCATAGAACATTGCTCACAGATTTTGTTTTCTGAGTATCCTTCCTTCATCGATCCGTCATTGTCTTTGGAAGAGGTGGTGAGAGACTGCCTTGATTCATTTAGTTTTGGTCGTTAATCGCAGTCTCCCTCCTGTAGTCTCGAAGTAATCATGTGAACGTCCTCGACTTTTCGCATATCATCACTACGACCCCATCACCAAACTGGTCACTTATCCCCGAATCAAAGCAGATCAGCAAAGATGGCTGGGCTGGATTGATGACGTTCGGTGGCGGCGAGGGAAACATCGACGAGATGTTGAGCAGATATGACATCAAGAATTGAAGTGCTAGGTATTCTACCTACTCTCTTCCCTACTGGAAGGCGACCAGCGTTTCGAGATCAAGCTCATCGGTGTCTTACCTGCCATTGTGGCGTTTCCTACACAGAATTTCTTCTCCGACACGCGGTTCTCCGAGGCAAGACTACTCAGTGGATTTCTTCATATCGAGCGGCCTCTCTTGTCTTTCTCCTCGCTTGTATCCCAGGGATGGCCACCAACAGGTTCGATGATTGTATGAGTCGAGCATCGATTTTCTGACCTTGTCCAGACTCGTGACAGCATCTATGATGGGTATGTGACGGCTGTACGAGTAAGTTGTATCTGTGCCTCGTTCAGAATTCTTTTCGAAAGGGCGAGCATCAAAGGACTTCACTGCGCAGAAGTTTCTTCTGACAACTCAAGTAGGTGCTCCATTACCGTCCATATGTACAGTGCAGAGGAGCTCCTTCCGCCGGGTGCTAGAAAATAACTCTGAGGAGGCTATCGTTGCCAAGACTGTTCACTCGTATCCACTACGCACAGTTCATAAGCGAGGCTGTACAGCGCGTTTCATAATAAGGGCATTCCTCTCCTCATATCAGGCCTGCTTTCCATCTGTCCATCGTGCTCAAACCCCTGCCTCACAGTTGAGACTGTTCGCACACTGCCTTCCTACCCGTCTTCATCACGACCATCAGAATCTACTCTTGGAACGTGAACGCGCGGTTTATAAAAGAGACGGCGCATCTTGGTTGACTGACAATTTTTGTTGTTCTTTCCACCTCACACTCGTTTGCCTGCGAACCTTTCAGCACCGTGAAGGACTAGCCCATCTGCCCCCGCCAGTCATCATCCACCCAGAGCATTCTTGAGGAACTCGAGTATAGCATGGGAGACGTTTGTGAATGCATCTTTTGCCTCTGCTCTTCATGCTGTCCGTCCTCCTAAAATGTCCCCTTTATTCTTGCAATCTTGACCGACCGCACCGTCTTATATACCCCTAGGCTTTATCTTCACCTGCGCCTCGCCAAATGGAGTTGGACCCAGTACGCACTTCATTTCCCCTCTTCTTCCTTCATTAATCCTTCATTTCCCTTCCTCTAACGCCCATGCATGGTTCTATTCATAGCTATATGCTTCTGTTGTAAAAGCAAGCGGCGCGAAGAAGATGACGTCGACTTAGGCTACGAAGCAGAAATGCAAAACCCATCTCAAGATCCTGGTGCACCCGCGACTGGTCGCGGCTCCTCCAACCCTTACGATCCTTCGAATCGCCGTTCGCAAAACAAAGAACCAGGACAATACCCAGGGCGTGAAAGACCTTCTCCAGAAACTCACGGGAATGGTGACGGAAATGTTAATGGCAATGGCCCGGTGAATGGGCCTACGTCGGTGGTAGAGAAGTGATGCGGAGAGGTGTGCGTCTACGGTCTATTCCATGCACAATGACAGCGTTAAATAACTGATTTGGGGCTCAAGTGGTGACAATCTAGGAGGTCATTTTGCGGTGGCACAACGCGAGCTGTCTGGGACACACTGCTTTTTCCGTCTCGTTCTGTTTCCATCTATACCCCATCGGCCTGCCGTCGCGGCCATCACGCTGCACGGCATGGAGCATAACAAACTATACCAAATCTCTGAAGGGGGTTACCTCTCTAACATCTTGACGGAGACGTGTATAGCCTATGTGGCATGATGTATCATTTGATATGGGCATCTCCATTGTACATCGATGGCCGTTTCGTTGCCTTCATTGTCTTCGTCTGCTTGGTGCGCACTAATACACCTTGGCCTCGGTACTTTCGTTGAGCCTGCTAACATTTATCGTCTCTCTCCATGGACCCGATGTCCTTCTCATCGTTCAGGTCAAACTCTCTCAACCTTCTCTCACATCCTTAGGTCATCATGGTCTCAAGCTCTCAAACCAGGCTTGACTATGTATTTGGCGACTTTATCGCGTCGGGTTATCCTCGTCATCTACTCGGTTCATCTTCCCTTTCATAGTTGAGATGCGAACTTTACAGTGAAGGGTCCAAGCGCGATCATCACGCGGCAGAGTCTCAAACTCCGACCCTTCGAGTTTGTTCTCCTTGCAAACTTACCCTGCACCCATAAGTAGTGCTCCTTCATGCATCTGGGGCACCCTTGTTGTTCTATTGATTCTCTCATGTCGTGAGCCGTGAACCTTCCAGCGCGCTCGATACCCATCGATTTCTGCTCCCGAACGAACGCGAACGCGAACGCGAGCAGACTTGAACGTTATCCAGTGTTCATCCAGTCTCGCCAAGCCTCCCCGGCTTCATCGACTCCGATTTTGTTCCTCACCGTTTCCAACTCCTGAGATCTGAGCTTTCGAAACGCGGCTTGCCCGGGAAAGACAGAACTCGAATACTTCTTCATGCTGCACGCGGTGACTATATGCTGACCATGTTTACGACATCCCACAAGCTGCAAGGTTCTGAGTTCCGTCATGATTGGCTCTGCATATCTTCATGAGCGTCGGTGCACATCAGTAAGCGATATATCACGTTCATCCGGCAGACACAGCAAGGTTCTTCCCTGTTCTTCCTCAATTTCGCTCCCTCAATTTCCTTCGGGCCACCTCGAGTCCGCTACTGAAAATCGAAACTGTCTGGCCCTTCTTTTCCGTTCCATTCGGGGAGATCGTTCTTTATCTTGTTCGCTCTACCGGCGTTTGCAATTGCTTAGAAGACTTTCTTCAACCCTGGACCAGGGCTACTCGGTATAACTCTCGATGCACGACGACCTGCTCTCAGGCTGTCTCTGCAGCTGAGAAGGTTCTCAATGTGTGGCGGTGGGCATACGTTGGATTCCTGCAGGCTTTACGGCTGCCCTTGAGGTTGAGTTCGCTGCCCACCTACCAAATCCGCACACACTTCTTCCCATTCGAGCTTCTAATTCCAGAAATATGTAAATTGCCATCAAAAGAAGATCTTGAGCATGGAGCGACCTTACAGAGAGCTTACACGGAGGACGGCCGCCTAGATTCCCCACCAGTGCGACCTTCGTCACAGGCCTAGGTTACAGCTATAGCATTCCGGTCTCAGGCCCAGCGTCTCCAGAGCCTAAGGGAAAGGCGGGGTTTTCTGCCTCCTTCTCTGCTCGTGCAACATTTGAACCTTAGCCAGCGTCACCCTATACCTGCCGAGAGAATTATACCTTTTGATATCGAGATCTCGCGGGATACCGGCGGTACGTATCCATACACGGTGGCAAGTCTTTTGACCATGGTTCTCTTGGGCGCGCTGCATCTACCCTGCAAGCGACAATCATCACGACCACGCCGACCAAGACCACTACCTTCGTCGCCAACGACTCCCCCCGGTGCCCACCTGCTCGACTAGACCGACGCTCTGTTATATACGCGAGATGCCTGCCAATGAACCATCAACATGCGGTGAGTGGCTTTGAAGGCGTTAACGATTGCTGGGATGAGCGGGAGTGCTGATCCAGCTTTAGGCTCCGTCTGCTCGCTCTGCCTGAGATCGTTCTGTGGGATCTGCGGTTTCGACGGTACTGGCGATACGGCACAACCCACACAAAAACAACCCTCGAATACACCAGGGAATGTGAAGCCTACGGCGCAACAGCCTACAGCGTCGAGCAAGATGACTGCGTCAGCGAACACGGACAGTGGATTTGGAAGCGGGTCGAGAAGCTGAGTGGTGGTGGTGGTGGTGGTGGTGATGGTTTTCTTCATTCCTTCGGTTCGGGATTTGTGTTTGGTGTTGTATGAATCTGTAGATGGGCATACGGGTGAGTGGCATTCTTTCTAGTTTCCGTAATCCGGGATAGCAGATTCTGAAACATCGTCCGTTGCAGTGGTCGAGGATCGGGTTTCGCTCGAGTTGGGCGACAAGTCCGCGGATTTGGATGGAAAGGGGACCGTTGCTGCATCTCCTTCGGACTGTACGATGAGTTGCTCGGTCATTTATTTGTTTTCGCTGGTTGTTCGTCTATTTTGTATGGGTCCTTCGACATCTCGGTTTTGCTGCTGTGAAGAACTGCCACCTCGACGGTTGGCGCGGAGGAATGGCGTCGTTAACGCCACCACGTGGGATCGGGCCGCGCCGAGGTTGTCGGCATTACTTACGCCCAAGTAGGAAGGTGGTCCGCTGGTTTTGACTTGGAATGACATCGTGCGAAGTCTGTTCAGTTCTCTCCCGCTGCTAAAGCAATGCTTGCCACAGCTTGGACCTGCACACCCATCTATCACGGCGGTTAAGATATCCTTTACACTATATTCTTGGAGGCTTAGAATCGCTAGTCTTACCCACTCTCTACATTACTAAAGCCTACTACAAGCTCAGACGACATGGCTGAAGCAGGCGCGGACGTAGGAGGTTGTTGCGGTATGTAGACCACCCTCACCGCACACATATGGATAATCACTGCGGAGACTAACCCGCCACCTTAATATTCTCGTTGTGCAGCTGTATTTTGCATCAGCATCTGGCAACCATTCTGCAACATGGGTACGTCGTGTTCACTAGGACTCACTGCACATCCTCTTTCCAAACTTGCTGATACGCTGTCCAGTCCCATTCGGATCAAAGTGCGGTACCTGTGGCCCTTGTGGATGTTTTGACAAGAGTTTTGCTCGCGAAGATAGCTTTGACGAAGGAGGAGACGAGAGGAGACCTGCACCAACAGTGGACTCACAACCTACAGAGTCGAAGTCTATGGCACAGGCTGGATGACCGCCGCACAGCTAACGAGCTCAGGGAGGCTCGGGCACAAACTATCGTTGTTCTTATACGCGTCTTTCTCAGTGAGTCTGTCCTTTTCTCCTCTGGAAACGGTATTGATGGTGTGTTCTGCATGTGTGTTCTGCATCAATTCTGGATAGTTGTGTTGCACCCTAGGACAATGTCACGGTATCATACTTATATGGACGATGGTACCCCGCTTGTTACACCCTTATATGAGATTTAGTATACCGGGCTACAGCGCCTTCTCTTTGGCCGTATAATATACTCCGGTCGATTCTCATTCCAAGCTACTTGGGACGCAGCTCTTGAGGTTCCGTGGACCATCACCATCGTGCAAAGATATCTCAAGCGCCCTCAGCTCAGCAGCGCACTACACTTCGAAGACCCGGCAGAGATACATCAGTCGTCCATCAGGCATACAAGCTCCGTCAACGCTCTCAGGATTCGACAGATATGATCAAGCAACTTCCTGTCCTGTTCGTATCCTGTTTCGTTCATGCAGGAATCGGGACACGATGCGACCTGTCATTGTTGACTGGGCGTTAAACGTTAATCCACCAACCATACGCTCTCCGTTGACTTAGCCTTTCGGCTTCCAACTGGCCCGCGTCAATGAATTAAGAAGGCTTTGGCCCCATACTAAGGACGTCCTCGACATCCTATCCCACCTGACCATTTCGCCATTCAATCCGGGTAAGGTCTCACAACCCTTTTCCATCAAAATTGCGCACTTTCATACCGGAGTGTCGAAGGCGCAAACGTCTAACGTTAACAACTGATTGAGATGACGGATACGAACACCCCGAGACCGTAATGTGCAATTATGATGGAAAATTGTGGCTCTGAACGTTGGATGTTGGATTTTGAACGTAGACGGCTTGCCCTTCTGTAATACGAACTTACGTCTACAATTTGACCTCGGAGCACTGGAGTATCGACATGTCCTGTGGCACGCGTTTCTCATACATCAGACATTGTGACTTTCGCTAAAGGTCTTGCGGAGAGCACCTTCCAGTCACGATGAGGATATAGTGTTCAAGTCAATTCCTCCATCAGAGATACAGATAAGTATGAAGGGAGCTCCTGTTCACGACGCGATCTCACAGCAACTAACATCGAGAACACTCCGTCCGAGATCTATATTCCCATAGCAAGCGAACAAGCGGTTTACAAAGCACTGGCACCTGAAAACGACGAGAATCAGAAAAATTGAATGTCTACATGAGAAAGATAATGACGAACCAGTGATAATGTCGACCAGCTCGTTGGTAATGGCGGCTTGACGACCACGGTTGTACTTCATCTGGAGGGAGGAGATCATGTCGGAGGCGTTCTTGGAGGCGTTGTCCATGGCGTTACGGCTGGCGTAACAAAAACTATGTCTTAGCAAGAAGTACAGAACGGGAGTTCTAGGTAGAGATCGTACCGGGCACTCTGCTCGCACGCGTGGCCCTCGGTGAGAGCAGCGTAGAGAGCGTTGGCGAGCGAGAACTCAGCGAGGTCCTTGGTGACATCATCCTCCATCTCGTACGCCTTGAAGCCAGCTATGTACACAAGCTCCAATCAGCCAAAAACCCGCCCGAGAAGGTCCGGCAGAATAAGACGCGAGAGATGAAAGAAACGTACGGGACTCCTTCAACTGCTCCTCGTTCAAAACCTCCATGATAGCGGGCTCGTACGAGATGGCAGAAACGAACTTGTTGTAGACAATAGCAACAGAGTCGTACTCCACGCCGGACTTGATGATAAGGTCCGCAACACCAGCGGCATCGGCGAACGTAGGAATATCACGGCCGATTTGGTTGAAGGTGAGCGCGAGGTTGTTGCCGAGGGCACGGGAGAGCTGAGCCTTGGACTTGTCGCCGATGACCATGATGGGAGAGTCGGTGGAGGCACCGGCCTCACCAGCGGCGATGATGCGACGGGTGGATTTTGAGACGGAGGAGTGGATACCACCGCACAGACCTTTGTCGGAGGAGATGACGATGAAGAGCTTGCGCTTCGAGACTTCCTCGGAGGTAGAGTTAGCGAAGACCTCTGATAGAGTTGTGTGGATATAATGTATTTATTATTAGGTTGCGTTTTGTGCACTGATGTGAGGAGAAACGGACCGTTGTTGGCACGGCCGTACTCCTTGCCGTTCTGCATGGCGCGCTGGGCCTTGGCCAATTTCGTGGACGCAATCATCTTCATGGACTGGTAGCGGGCAAAAAGGTCAAAATAAATCACAGTTCGTCCATAAATTCCCGCACTTCGAATACGCGAACATGAACATGCCTCAAATACATACCTTGGTGATTTTCTCAATGTTCCGCACGGACTTCAAGCGCAGCTCGAGCTCACGGAGAGTAGCCATGTTGCGCGCACCAGATGGTGCAACACCCAAGGTGGGCTGCTGGGCAGCAAGACGTGCGACGGAGCGCCTGGCAAGCATGGCGACGGTGGAGAGGAAAGGGGAAGGAGGGTAAACAGAGAGCGTGTATGTCGCCGTCGACAGCGTTCGGAGACGTCGGAACACGGTGGCGGCACTTTCGGACTCCGCCCGCGAGTAAATTATGTAATTTGGACTCATTGCTTGCCCGAGTCAAGCCCTTCGCCACTTGCACTCATCGACATCGACCACATCTACGCGCTCGCTGTTCCCTACGTCGACGAGCTTTCCTTATACATCGTCTCATCATGGCTTCAGAAGAACCGCTGTTTGATCCCTCGCTTAAGAAGCGCAGTAAGAAGAAGACTGTTGCTTTCTCCGAAGACCCTCTAGGTGCAGACGCCGACCCCACTACCCCTGCGCCAGCCATCGATGACTCTACTGTCGACCTTGGACCGAAGACTGTACATGAGCAGATGAAAGAGAATGGTATTGGTGCTGGTGCAGACGAGGACGCTGAGGCACAAAAGTCTAAGAAGGAGAAGGATACGGCCAAGGAGGAGGATGAGTTCAAGGCAATGTTTGGTGATCTCAAGAAGAAGAAAAAGAAGAAGGATATCCCTCTTGACCTCGTATGTCTATTCTTCACATCTCATATCTTTTGTTTATAGCATGCTACTTGGAAAGACATATCACTGACTTGCATGTGTTGTTTAGGGCGAGGATGCCTCTGGCACATCTACCCCCACCACGAAAACCGCACCTGTGGACGGCGCCATCATCGAAGACCTCGACTTCTCTGATCTCAAGAAGAAGAAGAAAAACCCGAAGAAGAAGACTACCTTCGATCTCGAGGCTTTCGAAAAGGAGCTCAATCAGTCGAAGGCTACCGATGGCGCCAACGGAGATGCAGATGAGGATGGCGAGGATATCCCTAACGGTAAAGACCTCGAAGATGTCGATGAGGCTGAGCTTGGGGAGGATATCTTCGATCGTGGTGGCGAGGCCCCCACAGGTGTCGACGCCGGAACCGAGCCATGGCTTACCTCCGATCGCGACTACTACTATACCGAACTCCTCTCCCGCTTCTACGCCTCCCTCCATGCTTCCAACCCCGCTCTCCTCACTTCATCTGGCAAGAGGTACACGATCGCCCCGCCGAGCATTCATAGGGAGGGAAACAAGAAGAGTATCTTCGCCAACATCGGTGATATCTGCAAGAGGATGCATAGGCAGCCGGAGCATGTTATTCAGTACCTGTTCGCTGAGTTGGGTACGACTGGAAGTGTGGACGGTAGCGGGCGGTTGGTTATCAGGGGTCGTTTCCAGCAAAAGCAGATCGAGAACGTCTTGAGGCGATACATCGGTATGTTGTTCATTTCCATCACTTCTGTCGTTGATCAGTCCAATAATACTAATACTCGGTTTCACCAGTCGAGTACGTCACTTGCAAGACTTGCAAATCCCCCGATACACTCCTCACCAAGGAGAACCGTATCTTCTTCATGGCCTGCGAGTCTTGTGGCTCAAGACGGTCCGTCAACGCAATCAAGTCTGGTTTCCAAGCCCAGGTCGGGAAGAGAAGCAAGAACAGGACTGGATAGATGTCTTGTCGGGTGGCGGTGGCGGTCTCAGAATTGGAGTTGGGACACGCGTGTTGTATTGTAGGAGGCTCATACACCTGTTGTATCATCGATCTCATCACCCTTCGCTTGCAATATGCATGTGTTCGTTCTCTGTTATCACGCTACTCTGTGCTCGAATCGACAGTTGTACAGTACAATGGGTCACAGTCCCTACCCTCCATATCCTCCATGTGCCGCCCGCATATGTCGATAAACCCCACCATCGCTCGCATCATCCCTAAACGTCTTCAAACACACCCAACAAATGTGTATCTTGCACATCGCACACCGAATATGATTGCAGCCCCCATTCTTCTGGATATCAGCGCTGCATCCTGGACACGTCTTCACCCCATTGTGCACCTTCCACTCCAGAAACATCTTCGTGTTTTCGGAGATTCCGCTCTTGAACTCTTCGCACGTTAAGCCGTCGTGATACTCTGCATGACAGTTCGGACAGACGCGTTCGAGACAGGAGGGACAGAGGAGGACAGTTCCTGCTCGGCCTGGACGGTAGATGGTCGGACAGTCGACGCTGGGACAGTAGTGGAAGTCGTGGGGACGGGCGTTGACGTAGGAACGGAAGGAATTATCGAATAGACGTGATTCTTCGTCTGGCGAGAGGAGATCGCGGATGACGGAGAGCGGGATTGGTGTCCCGCATGTCTGACCGGTTTCTTTCTCCTTGACGCATAATAAGGAGTCAAAGGACGTGGTGTCGGTTCCGGCTTGGAGAAGGCGGCGAAGACAATCGGTGTCGTAGACGTGACCGCAGGGCAGACTGGTTGGATCATCGGCTTCGCATAAGCACACGGGGCAGACGTCTTCCTCGTCACCGTTCACCTCTGGGGACGTCGCACTTTGTTTGGCCAACAGACGGTCGATGGCACGACGGACGGCCGCGACAGCCTGGTCATCTCCCTTGACAGTAATGGTCCGAGTCACGATGTCGAAGACAACCGTTTCCTCCCCAAGATCCCTCTGTATATCCCGCAAACCGCCGCCCAACAATGCCCTCAACCAGCTCTTCTGCACCTCGATGATATGGTGCTGAGCCGACATCTCCTCGATCTTGGCAACAATCTTGTTCTCCACCCATTCGGTTACCGGGTCATCGCCGCAAACTCTGATCTCGCGGAGGCGAGGATCACATCTGATGAAAGTAGAAGATTCCGTCTGTATTCCATCGAGGAGGGTCTTTCCTGATATCGTGGCGAAGAAGTCGTGCCACAGCACCTCCCCAACCGAGTTCATCAGCCTGTGACCTTGAACAGCCTTTTCCAGTGCTCGTTTCGTCCAACTGAGAGACTTCGCATCGGGACCATAAACGCGAACGCAAACAGGATCGACCGGAACTCCTCCTTCCCCTTGGTCATAGTACCGCAACTGGCAACATCCATCCGTCGTAGCTCGTAACCGATCCAAATCGTCACGTAGGACGATGAATTGTGCACGGGGGAGGAGGTACTTGACGGTATGAATCTGTTCCAACCACAACGGCCCGTTGCGAAGGAACTCTTGACGTGTCTGGTGTACTTTGTCGACGGCTCGGGCGGCGTCCTCTGCAGCGGAGAATTGGACCCATGCTGTCATTTTTGTGGCTTTGGAGGAGAGGGGCATGACGTCGAAGGAGTCGAGGTGACCGTACCCTGTGAGGAGGTCACGGATACGGTCGATTGCGACGTGTTTGATATAGGATGGTTGGCCGAATGCGATATGGCTTGCCTGGGTGAATGATTTCAAGTTCACTTTATCGGCGGGGAGTAAAGGAAGGAGGCCCTCCAGGGTGACGCTGAAGGGTCCATTCCCGCGGCCGGTGGGTATCTGGAATTTAGCATGGACCGTACGGTCTTTGAATGTTTGCCCGTTGAGACGCTTAGCCTGGGCCCTTGCCTTAGACAGGTGTCCATAATGGGCCTGCAAAAGAATCGCAGATTATTCAGCTTGGACGACGCGTAGGCGGAATCGGAAAATGGGAAGAACGGTTAGGCTTACCCATGCCACAGTACTCGGAGCATACCAAGAAACTCTGACCTTCGTACTCCGCAGAGTAGCAGGCCCAACCGCTACCGCCCGCAAATCAAACCGAGCTGACAAGGTGAATTGTCCCAGTTCGCGGTCGCTGAGGCCTTCCACTGCGTATGCTGCATCGGCTACGTCAGTGTATTCGATCCTGGCCGATGTTCCATCGTATGTGATGCTCTTGACCTCTCCAAAGGATTCGGCGAGTTCGATGAAGGCGAGACGGGATGCGTCAGCTGGGACGTTGGAGACGGCGACTGTTTTTGATTCAAATGCGGTTATGAGCCTTTGGACGATCGCTCCTGGTCCGAAGTAAGCTTTGCAGCCAGAATAATTGCGGATGATCGAGTCGTTGTTGGCCAGGTTGTGGCCTTCATGGCTTGCGATCTCCCCGCGGGCCTTCGTTTGCTCCTCTTCGTGTACAGCGCTCGGTTGATCTGTGATCTGATTGACACCCGATTTCAAAACTTTTAGAAGCAGAGGGACCACAGACAATAATGACGCACTACTAGCGGTGGCGCATTGGCTTGTTCGTGGAGTTCGGGCGAAAGAGTCTCATTCGGGCCCTCCACATTCTGAATAAGTGCGTCGTGTGAATATGGGCAGTCAATTCGAGTGCATCGGCCTTGCTGAAAGAATCGACATGCAGCTTTGTTTGCCACTGGGGGTTTCTAAGAGTGACCTCCTCATCAGTCAAGCAACAAGGGTGTCCGTCTCTGGCAAGGCTTACGAACCACGAAGGGAGTAGGAGGGGGATGTGATATGGTCATGACTTCTCGTACGCTCGGGGAAGGCTCGTAGTGAGAAAAGGGACAGTCAACACGGCTACAGTTTCCTTGGGCGAAGAATTTGCATGGACCAAAGGGTTTTGGCAAGGGTACGGTCGTTGGAGCTGCAGAGGTTACAAAAATCAATATGAAGCTTGTTGAAAAATCAACGGTCAAAATACTGACTCTGCATCGGCGGTGAGATATGAGCTAGTCGACATTTCCCTCCAAACATGCAAGTACCTTTACTGAAGTAGGGACATATACCAAGTTCAGCCTGAGGCTTCGGCCACCTCGTCGCCGGCGTCATTGTCGGGGTTAAAGCAGCCGGGACCGCATGGGGGTTCTTGCATTTATCTCCAAAGGTGCATTTGCCTTGAAGCCAGAAACTACAAGGAGGTTTTGTATACATGATTGAGTTCAAGAGTTATCAGGATCGCTGCAAGCAAGCTGTCTCGGTGATCGATGCTCGAGTCTAAGGGGGAAACGATTATGGGTGGGCAGCGGGCAAGAGCAGACTTCTGGAGACATATTTGAGTCCTATGAATTAGACGCTGCCTCATGATGAGAAGAGCTAGGCTTCAAGGGAGATCGAATGGAGCGATGTGGACGAGAGCAAGAGCATCCCCAGGTAAGCGACGACGCCACACGAACTCTGAACGCATGATATTCTCACGCCACCGACGCGTCACAATATTGACATTGTCCATTTGGTAATATTGTGACACTTCGACTCAGTCGAAAGGACTTTGCTCCCAACACCCAACGACCAACGTTCAGCAATGGTCTCTGCCGACAATCTCAACTTCGATGTCCTCGAACTCATGTTCTCGTACCTGTCTGGTTATGATCTTGCATCCATCGCTCAAGTTAGTCGGTCATTTCTGGCAGGCGTCATTCCCCGCCTGTACAAGATCATCGTATACCGTATGAGCCATGCGAAGCTATATTCACAGGTGCGTTTATATCAATAATTTCCTCGTACATGAAGGCATAAAGCTCTCCCCAGGTTATGTCGCCATTTGCAGTTATCTTGGCCCATCCGAACCTCGCTATCCATGTCCGAAGGGTCGGTGCGTCTACCTCCGTTGATTCTATTATCTCTCGACCTAAGACTATTGTCAGAGATTCGCTACGTACCCCGGCTAGAGTCAAATCTCAAGACACAGCCTCATCCCCGGTTCTTACTTGAATGTGCAAAAGTCCTCACATCTGCTGTTAACCTCCAAACCTTCACCTGCACTCCCCAAGAGATTCTTCCTTCATTTCTTTCTTCATTGCCGAATAAGGAACGTCTCACAACCCTTCGAATCAACGCCCACTTGACAACGGACCAGACGGAGCTTTTGACGTCGATAACAGGGCTGAAGAGCTTGACGCTGGAGAACGCGTCTTGGATAGTGGTGGACTCGTTGCCAAAGTGGGCGGAGAAATTGCAGGAGACCCTGACGCATCTCACCATACACGTGAGTCTATATCCAACATAGGTTCTACCGTGGTTCGCCAAAACTCACTCCGTTTGCGATTACGACTCTGTAATAGCTCGCGCACGATCTCAATGATCAAGTCCTGCAAGGGACCTTGTCGCACCTTCCAAAGCTTCGCGGCCTCCATGTCATCGGATGTTCCCCCGTCGACCATGTCGATATCATTCGCGCTACTTCGCATACACCTCTTCTAGAGAGCTTAGCCATGTCTACGGCAGTCAGTCTTTGTTCTATCCCCCCCTTATGTCACCAAACCGTACATCCTCTTACACCTATCTTAGGACAATCACCGCCAGCTTCCAGGCTATGTCCCAGCGCTCACCCACCTCCGTCATCTCGCCCTCGACTCCGATAATCATACCCGAAATGCATCGGCTGCCGTAGGAGCACTCTGGTCTGCCATATTCTCAACAATGAACCTAGCTGCCTCGCCCATCTCTTCAGTCGCCCTTAGACCATGCATGCGTATGTCATGCGAAAGTGTCATCAAGGACCTGCTGAAGGCGCACGCGAATACACTACGGTTTATAAGCCTTCTGAATTGTACTGTGGACAACAAGCAAGTGGGGGATATTGCTCAGAAGTGTGTGCAGCTGGAGAGGCTAAGCTTGCCAATCATGGAGGCAGTGGATCTGGTGAGTCTCCTGATTCTTTTTCCTCTGGTCTCCTCGTCATGGAGTAAGGCTGTGAACTGACGGCTCCTAATAATATCGCAGAGAGGTTTCCGTCTGGCTCTCGCCAAGTCTAGTTCGGTCCATACGGTTGTCGATGTAGGTGATGCGCATTCTGTCCATGGGCCACGCAAAGTCCTCCGTACAGATTTCGTTCGGAAAACAATGGAGGCGGTGCCTTCGTTGCGCAAGGTTGTGTCCGAGAATAAATACTGGACGGTACGTTCTCACTACAACGGCCGTGTCGTCGTAGGTGCGGTTTAGTTGATCAGCCATTCTATTGACGATGCAGGGAAAATCGACCCCAGACGGGGCAAACGTTCATCTGGAAAAGAAAACGCCACAGACCACGTCGTTCTGGTTCTTACCGCCCGCTCTTGTGCTCGAAGCCTAATTCTATTTCAACTTTACATTCCACATAGTTCCATATGCCGTGTTTCCTTGATGCTGTTGTTACTTTATGATACCTTTTTGACCGTGTATTGCCGTGAGCCATTCAATCTGTAGCAAAACCGCATGCAATTGTCGTATGTCACTGACCAAAGCCTTGTACGAGAGAGTTGTTAGATTTCCTTGCTCCGCCTTGTCACTACATTTCTGTTTTTGGTATGGCCTTTGTGCTAAGCCACTGGAAAATCCTCTTGAGCGTTCAAACGACGCACAAGACGCCGGCGCCGCATGGGAGGGATCGGCAGAGGCACTCCCAACTTCCTCGAACAAATCTTTCGAAGGATCTCGGCGAGGGGCACCCCAGGTACATATGTTTACAAGCTGGTGCTTTGTTCTCAAGTCTGCAAGAGCGCAATCTTGTGAACTGTCAATATCGCCGTCGTTCCGTGAGGACCCTTTTGGGTCGGCGAACGTAGTCGCCATCGTGTCGGGCCATGGTGCTTTCCACGCGGCATTTCAAGCACCGCGAAAGCCCGCGCGTGGCACGAGTCGGAATCAAATTGTTCTCCCTCACTTGAACTTCAGAACTCTCATGCGTGCGATGGACACAGTATCTATCCATGTACCACCCACATCACGATGACATCAGTTACCTGCTTGCTCCTTGTGTCTTGTCTCTAACAGCTTCGCTGCGCGGTCCCAAGCAAGTCTACCAGTGACCTTACTCGGTCAGCTTGAAGTCCTCCTACCATCTTCCATCGTAATGATGAAAGGTACGAACGAGGTACTCCTACTGCTCACACATCTTACGGAGCTAGATACCGTTCGGAATCCTTGACATCTGCTATATAAACAGAGAAGACCGGATCCATTCAACTTTCCTTTCTCGCTGCTTGACCTGGCTCCTCCTGTGCTAAGTATTTTGTTGTCTGGCCCCGGAGCCGATGCATCACAGGAAACAGATGTAGAAAATCTGCAATACTGTACATCCATGGCTTGTGAAACAAGATAATTTGGGTACATCTTTAGGTCGTCTTCAGTTACCTGCCTGGAATTCAGTCCCGTGGGCCACGAGGACACGGCTTAGATGTGGCACATTGTCGGAGACCAGAATTTTCCGTTCAAGTAGACAACCGGCTGCGACTCTTGAGATGCCTAGCATCATGTCACATGTTATGACAGTTATCCGAATCAAGTTTTGTTGGATCTATCACACTGCGGGAGACCAGTACACATCCACGTCTCGAAGTATCATGACGAAGGCCTCCCAACTCTGGTTCCTCCAGCAAAGTACTATGCTCTCAGGCATTGTTGTGCTTTGTTCTCTCCAAGGTCTTGTCTTTTTACTTGATCTAAACATACGGCCACCCAATTGACGCAGTTCACTCTCTTCGGTGCGGCTTTCTAAATACAGCACCGCTACTCCCCTCCACTGCCGACTTGAAGAGAACAGGCGAGCTCTCCAAGTCCAACGGGTATGATGGACGCCTCCCTTCCAAGTAGTTCAGCCGTGTGCCACGCTTCCACGACGCTCGCGGGGCTTCCCAGCTCATGAGAAGAGTGGCGTTCTTTGTTCTGCTTTTGGCGACTTATCGAACCTGTCGTAGGTGCTTGATTCCATGATATACCTTTCGGTCGGCATCGCTGGGGTATAAGAGGGAGCAGGCGTCGTAGCTTGGAATCCCCCAGCTTTTTGCTCGGTTCACATCGTTCCCCCGTCTCAAGGTCGAATGATGCTCTCATCGCCTTCGCGTACCTTCGTTCTTGCGGCCATGACAACGGCCCTTAATTCTGTCATTGCGTCACCTACGGCCGTAACGGCGGCGACAGATCCGTGTGCTGCCATTGCTGGACAGACCTTCGTACCTGTAGCCAACGCGTTGGCTTGCCAGAAGTCTTTTCCTTTCAACGAAACGCTCCGGCAGAACGTGTTGTCGGTTGTCTCCCGCGTTTTCGATTTTTATACTTTCGAGGATTATTATTTGGACTCTCCTCCGCCCTTCCAAGAGTCAACAACAAATATCCGGTCGGAGTTGGCCAGGATTAACTCGACGGTGTACGAGGTAAGAAAGGCCTATCTCTCCCACTCCTAAAACTTCTACCTCCTGAAACCAGTATTTCTCCCTTCAGACGGATTATGAGTTCAACCAGGATCTCTACAATTTCACCAATCAACTGAATGACGGCCACACATGTAGGCCACTTTCACAGGCATCCCTTTCTCAGCAGGGAACTGACTGGATTTTTTTTTACCTTCAGTATGGGAATCCAACTGCTACTTCTTCAGCTGGGAAAACATCCTCCCCACACCAATCGTCGCCCTCTCGACCTCAGACGGAACGGACACCAGCAACCCTCCTATTTTTGTCGCCCCCGATACCGTAGCATTCATCGAACTCATCGGCGATCCCTTCACTTCCTTCTTCACCTCCATCAACTTCGACTGGCAACGTCTCGCTGGTGCTCAAGTCACATCCATCGAGGGCATGGACCCTTGGGATCACGTCGATATGCTTGCGGATACGGTGACGGGCGCGTATCTGGACCACAACGTGAGGGTGAACAGCGTATTTACTTCGTATAGGCTTTCGGGCGACTCGTTCAGTCAAAGATTTGGGGACTTCTCTGGGAGGTTGTTCTCGGATGTAGAGGGGGTAACGATGACGGTGATACCGGTGAACGAGACGAAGGAAGAGACGGTGTTCGTGCCGTTCTTGTCTGTATTTATGGGTAATGATTTCACCGATGCTGATTCATAGTATGTGGCGCGACCTATCTCCTCTTTGTATGACAACACGCTGATGTTTTCATTCGTAGCTGGGCGAATAACTGCGCTGCTGTTGACGGTACCAATGGTATCGACCGGCGTATGCCCCCTTCGAACGGCCGCAGTATATCCAGCCCCACCAAACCACAACCCATGGGTATCTCCAAACCTTCCCCAGAAAACATCGGCCTGCCAGAACCCTTCCAGCCCACTCTACCTCAACTCGGTGGTTCGGCCGGAGTCATGAAGTCTTTCCTCCTTGAGGATAATCAGACGGGTGTCGTGAGTGCTGATTTTACGGTCATAAACGACTAACGGGTACTAACGGGCTATGGTCACTGTGTTTAAACGACTGTACGGGTGTAGATGTTCGTCGGGTCGTTTGAGGATGACTTTTCCGAGTTTCAGAGCAATACGCAGGCGGCGGTCACCGCGCTTCAGCAGGCGGGCGTGACGCGCGTTTTGATTGACCTGACCAACAACAACGGTAAGCCGACCTCGATTCCCCATGGAGTCTTCTTCGTTGGGAAGCCACTCACTTTGTTCCTTCTCCATCTCCTTTACCTAGGAGGCTTTGTGTGTTTGGGCGTATTTTTGCACTCATATTTTGCAGGTTCTAATTTTGGTTACGCGCGAGTACCTCAATCTATCATTTATGTACGTTATAATGGCTGATGTTGTCATTGTGGACTTTTTAGCGGCTACGAAAGCACGGTACGGGGAAATGAGCTCGCCCAGAAACTCGTGGCCGCGAATATCGAGCTAGGACTCACTGATGACCTGACGAACTATGCTCCCAGTAACTGTGAGCCCTCCTCCATCAAATCATTATAGCCCTTTTCTTGCTGCTAAGCTTTTTTCGATCACCTTAGACGCTTTCTTGAATGACACGCCCTTCCTGGATACTACCAACTACATGAGCCCGTTGGTCCCGACGACAATTAATGGACAGAGTGATCCGACTTCGCAGAGGCTTCATGTAAGCCTCTATCCTTTTCTTGCTACTAACGGACACTGCTCCTTGGAATCTCTGACAGTGGATTGTCTATGTAGGATATTTGCAACAATCAATTCACCGTACCGATCCCTGAGGACCCACCCTTCGATCTCGCGTAAGTACATAGACTCGCCCTGCTCAATTAGTCTGCACAAAAACCATGCTTGACGCTTTTTGTGAACGGCCGCTAGAAACGTCGCCATCGGTACGTTCACTTTCTACCTTTCTATAGACGGGCATCTGATCATCTCACGTTCATGGATAGTGAGCAATGGGAACTGTGCATCTACGTGTGCTCAATTTTCTACGATCATGACCGAGAGACACAATACGACGCAGATCGTGTTTGGAGGCAAGCCTGGAGAGAGTATTGAGTTCAAGGGTCAGTCATCACCCCAAAATGAATTTTATGAATGAACGAGAACGAGACTAACGAGCGGAATGGTGACAGGCATGGCCGGAGAGCAGGTCCTGGAATGGACGGATTTGGACACGGAGATTAAGACAGCGGGTCTGAAAGATGTAAGTAATTCGTTCCAGCTCCATCTTTTGTGGAGTCACGTACCTTCTTGATTCACCTGTTCTTGATGCTTCTAGGATCCCTTGGCCCCGCCTGACCTGTGAGTTTCCTCGATGACCTAGTACGAAGGGCTTAACTAACGACTTCACTCCGTAGCCTTGTCTCTGCCGATATGCGGTTAGTTTTTCTTCGCTCAGGCTGAAACTTTTCACTTACATTAAAACTCACGTCACGCCCACCTGATGAAAGACACAATTGGAGGACATGCTATAGCTTCTTCGACGAAAGCACACCAATCGGTGAGTCAATCTCCACAGAGCTCCCCAATGTCTCGCGCTAACTGACGTCTTTTTCTTCAGCATACTTCTCTGAGCAGCCGAAACGTATGTCTTCTTTACCTTGATTGTGGAGCTTTGCTCCTCACTCACGCTTTCATTCGCGAACAGTGCGTTTCTCGTATACGGCGGATACGTACAACAACCCTCAAAACGTTTGGACGTTTGCGTAAGTCGCCTAGTGCCTCGACATCGTACTCACAACCGCTGGCTCACGACCATATATCTCTTCCAGTGCGAGCAAGGCCTTTGACTGAGGTGACTTGCGAGCGTCGAGAAGATATTTATTGGGACATTGCTTGTTTTCCTATGTGCTCTATTTTGGGTTGACCGTCGTGCTCGCAGCCAGGCGTATTTGCCGCTGCGGATCATACACATGCTTTCGATGATTTCACCTCTAATCCTTTTTGACACCCCCTGTAGCCATCACATGTCTTCTAGTCCTCTCGAGTCTCCGTCATGAATTCCAGATGCGTTTATGTACCTAGTCGCTTCGAGAGCATTATGATGCTCCGTCACTCCGAGCAGGCAAAGCGTGATGGTGATCGTGAATACTCGGGTCGATCCTAGCACAGTGCGTCGAGGCGTTGGGCCTGCTGGGGCTCGAGCGGAGCCACTGTCCGTCGCCACCCGAGCTATCATACATGTCAAGTGCCTGTCGGACTCCCGAGTATCAATTCCTGAGCGTTCTCGCTACTTTATGGTTGTGTTTTCTGTGGATCAAGAGAGCAGAAAGTCAAATAAAGAGCAGGAGAGAGGATGGTAGCGGGAGTGGGAAGAAATTCTGGGAAGGGGCGAGATTAGATCAGACGAATTATCGATCTTGGATTTGGCAATGCGAGTCGACGGAAAAGGATTGACGTCAATTTCCGGGCCCGACGGAATCGACCTCCGACGTCGCTTTTAACCCGCGCTCGCCCTCTTTTCTCTCCACCACCATCTCCCACCACAAACCCCCTCCATTTTATTTTCCTTCACCAACCACCTCGACCAACAAAAATCATGGGTGTTCTCGACGTTGTACCTGTGAGTATCATCGTCTGGTTGTTGGTATAGAGAGTATTGCTCATACAGCGTCTGTGGCCCCTGACAGGCTGGTGTTTTGACTGGCGAGAACGTTCGCAAGCTCTTCGACTATGCTAAGGAGCACAAAGTACGTATCCTTACTACTCATCATTGATCGTACGAGGAAGTTAAATGGCATAATTTATCTCTTACTATGTTCTCTGCGTCTTGACAGTTTGCGATTCCTGTGCGTATCTTTCTCACATCGTCATACACCGATCTGTACTGATCATGCATTCAAACAGGCCATCGTGAGTTTACGATAGCATGTTTCCCATATCCGAGCTCTTGTTAATGTATATCCATCCAGAACGTAACCTCCTCCTCGACCGCCAACGCTGTTCTCGAGGCCGCTCGGTGCGCCCAGATTCTTACTTAGCGTTCACGCTCAAACTTACGATCTCTTCAGGGATATCAAGGCTCCCATCATCCTCCAGGTCTCCCAGGGCGGAGCTGCCTACTTCGCTGGCAAGGGTCTTGCCAACGACAAGCAGCAGGCCTCCATCACCGGTGCCGTTGCCGCCGCCCACCATATCCGTACCGTCGCCAAGGCTTACGGCGTGTAAGCTCATTTTTTTTTTCATGAGCCCCTATGTCTCATTTCCACGCCACAACTGACATGCCCACGATTAGCCCCGTCGTCCTCCACTCCGACCACTGCGCCGAGAAGCTTCTTCCTTGGTTCGATGGCATGCTCGCCGCTGACGAGGAGTACTTCAAGATCCACCAAGAAGCCCTCTTCTCCTCGCACATGCTCGACCTCTCGGAAGAGTCAAAGGAGGACAACATCGCCACTTGCGTGAAGTACTTCGAGCGCATGGCTCCCATCGGTCTCTGGCTTGAGATGGAGATCGGTATCACCGGTGGTGAGGAGGACGGTGTTGACAACACTGGCGTCGACAACAACTCGCTCTATACCCAACCCGAGGATGTCTACGAGGTCCATGAGGCTCTCTCCAAGATCAGCCCTAACTTCTCCATTGCCGCTGCTTTCGGTAACGTGCACGGTGTCTACAAGCCCGGAAACGTCAAGCTTCACCCCGAGCTCCTCCACAAGCACCAGGTCTACGCCAAGGAAAAGGTCGGTGGCAAGATTGAGCAGCCTCTGTGAGTGTGATCCTCTTTATTTCTACGACTTGTTTTCGTACTTTTGTTCACATATCGCCATCATCCAGGTACCTCGTTTTCCACGGTGGCTCCGGTTCCACCAAGGAGGAGATCAAGACTGCTGTCACCAACGGTGTTGTTAAGATGAACGTGGACACCGACACCCAATTCGCCTACCTCGCTGGTATCAGGGTACGCCTTGTTTCTCTCTTTAAAAGCCATCGTGGTTCTGACCGGTCATGACTTCGTGTAGGACTACGTCCTCAACAAGAAGGACTACCTCATGACCCAGGTCGGCAACCCCGAGGGTGCTGACAAGCCTAACAAGAAGGTGTGTAATAACAGACCCCATACTCATTATCCGTGCTTGTACTCAACGGGCGTCCTTATAGCAATATGACCCCCGTGTCTGGGTCCGTGAGGGCGAGAAGACCCTCTCTGTGCGTGTCAAGGAGGCATGCACCGATCTCGGCAACATCAGTACGTACCCTCCCCAAACATTTCGGTATGCTCGAGACTTACGCCCACAATTCTTTTCTCAGACCGACTCTAAGCGCTTCGTTGCTTCTCGTTGTTCGTTGTCGATAATTGGGGCGCGCCGGGATCAGTTAGAGAAGTTGCATAATTGTTGTTGTAGGCCAACCGATGGATTTTCTTCATGGGGACGAAGGAACGAGAGAAGTGCATCACTATTGTTTGTATAGCTTGTAGCTGTGGTCCTATGATTATTATAGATGCTTGATTCGGATTTGGATATCATGCAGGGAATTCCGGCTATGTGTGGATGTCGTTCGTGGTACAGTCTGTGGTGGATTGGGTCTGCAGACCTTCGCTGTACATCTAAAGCTGTGATATCCCTCTGATGACTACTAGTGGAGTGGATTTATCTAAAATCTATCGCCACGTACTCGAATATCACTGACCCTATCAAAGCCTGCATCCTGTGTTCTCGCATGCGTTGGTGACTGAGCGTCAACACTTTCTTAGTTCTTATCTTTACGTGAGCTATAGCGCCCCATTATAAAAGAAGCCTAAGGCGAGATGGCCGAGCGGTCTAAGGCGCCAGACTAAGGATCTGGTCTCTTCGGGGGCGTGGGTTCGAATCCCACTCTCGTCAAGTGCCGTGCTATACTTTGTGGTATTGTTTTCCCTAAAGTCCTTTTTGTAATGGATGTGGATCTACGACCCTGCCGTTCCAAAGTCCGCGAGAGAGCATGGGACTCTTGACAACATTGGGTGGGTGATACGGTGACAGACGCTACAGACTCCAGAATAGTGTCAACTTATTGTGGATCCCATTGTGCAATAGTATAAATTCACCGCCGCAGAAAGCGGAATAAAAACGATAAAACAGCACCTTGGGTATACAGGAGGAGTAAGAAGAAAACGAAGACGCCGGAGGCCTTATATGGTTTCGGACTATCGCAAGCAACAGAACATCGCAGTCAGCGAATTGCAAATGTATATGCCACTACACGGAGATGAGAGTCCAAAGGATTAGACTGAGCACATACCTGTCCCAAGACCCGCCACAATCTGGGCACATATACTTCCCGTCGCCACATTCAGGACACTGCCAATTCGCCCTCAACATCTTCCCCGTCACCCTTCCAATAAACGTCCCATTCCCCACCATGTCTTCTAACTCGACTATCTTGAACCTCTCCTCTTCGAGGTCCGGAGCGCCAGGATCCCAGTCTTTCGACTGATAGCTCAGACGGTTGGAGTCTGAATGGAGGAGATAGACATCGTCGTCGTGATCGACGTAAATGTCAAGATCTTTGGTGTAATAATCTTTGCGAAAGAACGGCGGCTGGTATATCTTCAGTTTGATGGATCGAGGGGTGTTGGCGGAGCCGGACGAAGTGTAGTAGATGTCGCGGACGACGAAGGGTCGTTGGATGATGACCTGTTCCGGTTTAGATTTGAACTTCGGCTCGAGCTTCAGCCTCTCAAAAGAGCCCTTGTAGAGTTTGTGGAAGGGATAGTTGGTGGTGTATGAGTAGAGGATTGTCTCGCGCCTGAGGCAGTCCTGGAGGTCTGAGATGAGGGCATCTCGAGCGAATAAGTTGTAGAAGCGATGGGAGACGAAACTGAGCGTTCGGAAGTCGGAGGGATCGAAGTAGTCCGCTATGCGGAGATGTAGCTCAGGTGGAAGGGTTGAGTACTTGTCGGATAGACTCGGGAGCCACGACGCGGTCTTTGAGACATATATGGCTGGAAGACTAGCCATCGACCCGCGATGGCAGCTAAGAGAGTCGGAATCTAGCATCAGTGTTGACGCCATTACCACTGACCTAGTGGATAAATCTACCTGATGATCGGCGAGAGAGACAAGTCCACTGAGCGAGGATCAATCTATGTGTTCTCTTGAGTGAGATTGTAAATGCAGCTTCTAGTGCGGCGCGGGAGATTAATTCTAGGAGGTTGCCAGCACATAGTACCCGTGAGCTCTTGGTCAAGGTCACTTATATCGTCAACTTCTCGAGTTGGCTATCTCACCTAACCAGTTATCCAATCTAGAAAGAAAGGGCGGAGTGCATTCGGCGCTTTACCTAGCACCTTAGAGGGTTGCCACGGCGGCGGAGGCTACTTTCCGGACACCCCAAACAGGAAACGGAACGAAATGCTACAAATAATGGCATAGGGTTGGGTTTCGAGATGCATGTATATAATATTGAACATACCCTGAATATCAATCGATTCTTTACGTTCGGGTTTGCGACCGGTATTGGGTGAAGGAGGGCAGATTAATAAAATATAGAGTGTGGTGAAGCACAAAAACGGCCGGTGCGGAACTGGATGCTGTCCTCGTTCCGGAACTTTGCGTTCCGATGCCGATATAGGACTCACAAAGGAATTTATCTGGCGGGGCCGGGACTGAAACCGGTACTTTGTGTTCAGCCGAAGCAATATATTTTATCGAGTCAATGCCAAAGATAAGGCATGGCGGGCACGAAATATTAGGCCTTGTAATGAAAGAGGGAGAAAGAGAACCTTTTACTTGGGGGATACTGAATCCATTTCTGTTTGATCATTATCCGCATCTGCTTTTGGATCCACAAAGCAAAAGTTACAGCCTCAACGGAATCCTTTGTGCAGCGGCTGCTGTATATAAAGATCGGTGTACACTAAATTGAATGCCCGCTCATCGCCAGAGCCAACAATGAGCGGGCGATCAGTTTAGTGAATGCTGATCTTTATGTACAGCGGATCCTGTTTTAATCTTTTCGTCTGCTCTATTCTTTTTTCTTAGCGTGCACTCAACCAAATGCGGTAAAGAAACAATGGTATTGAGTTCCGCGTACGCAAGACAAAAGGTCTACTTTCTCCTGAACATCTTGCTGAACAAAAAGTATTTCATTGGCTTGATTTTATCTTTGGTATCAACTCGACGAAAATTACCGCACCTGCTAGTCATAAAGTGCCGCATTGAATTCCGGCCTTGTTAAACAAACCCTTCTGGGGACCCTATACCGGCTTCGGAACACAAAGCTCCGGAATGACTATAGTATCCTGTTCGGCATAAGCTGCTTTTATTCTCTAACAGGCACTATGCTTTATTAATCTGAACTCCTTCACCCAATACCGGTCGCAAACCCGAACACAAAGAATCGGTTGACATTCAGAGTATGCTTTAATATTATATACATGTACCTCGAAACCTAACCCTATGTCATTATTTGTAGTATTACGTTCCGTTTCCTGTTTGGGGTGTCCGGAAAGTAGCCTCCGCCGCCGTGTGCATGCGTGGCACTGACCGAACGGAGATGGGGACGCCACGATGACCGTCGCCACCGAACTTGCCATGAATTGCTGATTCGGACTCCGATCCAAAAACGGAGGCTATTTCTGCCACAAGGCGCATATCCGTGAACAGCCTTGAACCAACCTCTCCGGCTCTCCATTTGCTATTCTCGTCACCGTCAACCATTTTCATTGTGCGATCAACCTCTCCGTTCAGTAGATTGTTCTACTTGATATCCCAAGGTTTCTGGTCCGAATGCGACGGTTCGGCCCCGATTGACTTCAATAGCTCTGCGCTGCAGTGCACGATCGACGCTCTCCACGAGGACTGAACGAGGTTGCCACCGGGCAACTTCGCGTCAAGGGCGGCTTATGCTCGTGTGTGCCCTGTTATGCTTTGATACACTTACGACCGACACGCGCAGAATCGGTTACGGTACGTGGATGGATTTGACTACTAATCTTCAAAGCACCCCGACCCACGGATAGTTTGAGGACCGTAGCCATCTATCACTGTTACTGCTCGGCTTTCTACTCTCAGCCCAAGCCTGAAAAGACATCAGGCACCTCTGGGCTTCGTATGAGAACTATCGCCTACACTAGCTGAGCCTTCTTCAGCTCGTGGCGTGCGTGAGTGCCTGTGGTGCTTGGCTCCGAGATCGACACGATAGGGCGGAGGGTGCTTTCCGAGCGGTGTTCCACTGTCTATGTTTGAGTATCGCATGTCTAGTCAGCCGGTGTTGCATTCTCCGACATTGCCCTCACACTTTGGAGATTAAAAACTCGTCGACCTGGTTCTCGAAGTCCAGCACTAGGGTTATGTCAGTATCTGGGCCTCATTGTCCACACGTGTTCAATGCGACCGCGGTGTAGCCTATCGTCTAACACCATTTTACTGATCACTGATCTTGCAGGCAGCAGGATGAAGGGTGAAAACGTACGGCCTGAGCGTTCTGAACGCGTGAGGCCGGTGCGTGGTGGGAAACGCGACTTTGCCATAAAACTGCGAGCCCGTACATACCGGTCCCGTATTGTTCTTGCACAATCACCCCGCGATTCTTGTTCACGACTCCCCTACCTCCGCCCTCCACCACTTACGCCCTTGTCCCACCCTGCCCCGTCACATCCGCATTTTTTAAGTCCCTAGTTGGACACTACACGAATATATATCATTATGGCCAGCCCGTGCAAAGACTCCCCTACCATCGGTCCATTCCAACTCGGCTTCAGCGCCCTGCCGCAGTATGGCTTCGGCCCCGACCTCACCTTTGAATCCCTCGTCTCCCACAACCCTTTCCTCTTCCGCGTATACCATCCCAAGCCGATGACTCCCTTCTTCGACAGCTCAGAGCCTTTCTTCATTGGCCAGAAATTCAAGAACAATTATCGCTACTCTGTCCAGGACTTCGAGCTCCTCAGCCCTGGCGCTTCGCACGGTATGCACGGCACCTCCAAAGGCGGGTCCGGATATTCGTACCACGATGTGGCGAACCACATGGACTGGACGAAGAAGAACGAGTCGCCGTTCGTGACTACGTCCTTTAGCTTCGCGTGGGCGTTATTCGAGGCGACGAAGAGGATGAGGGAGACTGGAAGGGAAGATGTCGAGATCGCTGTTATCGATGCTAGGGCGGTCGCTGGCCGTGCTGTCACTGCTCTCGAACTTCTCCGGAAGGGTTCACCGAAAGAGTGAGTTCATCCTCCACCCGCATGCTTCACCTCATGCCTCGTACGTCAGAGCTAACGGCGTTTCCTTTGTTATCAGGCGACACGTCGACCACTGGAAGTGGTACCGTTACGCCACCGAGGCGCAGGACGTCCTCGTGTACGGTTACGTCCCAGGCAGCGCCGTCCTTTCCACCATCCCCATCGTCACCCTTCTCCCGAAACTCCCCTCCTACTTCCTTCGTCCGGAAGAAACCTACCCTGGCGACGATGACATGAAGCCGGGCGTCTTCTCTGCACTCGCGTGGGAGACATCACGTCCTTCGTACCAACATTTCTGCCAACAACTATCCGACGCATTCCTCCGTCTTTCTCCCGATATTCGTCTCCGCGATACCACCGCTTCCTCCGTCCGTCTCGCTCTCGGCTTCCTTCGACCATACTTCCAGCGTCGAGTCATGAAGGACTTCCAGGACGCCGTCGACACTGTCTCTGAGCTGGCGTACATCATCGCACGATGGCCGGGAATGTGGTGGGTTAGGGAGCATGGCGAGATATGGGATCTGATTGAGGAGATGGTTAGGGTGGTAGGGGAGGAGACGAGGGAGGCTCAGAGGGAGCATGCGATCCAGGAGGTGCTGAGGCTCGAGAACGTCGTCGCAGAACTCCAAGTCCTCACCGACGAGTACGCCTCGGTACAATCTCACTCGAGAATGGGTTCTATGATCATCGACCCCGACATCATGGCACCCCCGCCACCGCACACCTCCGGCGACGTGGACCTTGACCTCGAGAAGGGCATTATGCTCCCAAGCACCACCATCCTGTCCGAAGTCGACGAGAAGACACCGCTCGCACGGCAACCGCCTGAGAAACTGCCGCAGGCCCCGGCCCCGCAAACAGAGACGGAGGCGGACCCGGAAGTACAGGGCCACGACGAGCTGGACGCGACGTTCTTGCGCTCGATCCGAGCATTAGCACCCTCGGCGAGCGAAATCGCATCGTGCGTGGTCACGAGCTTTCTCTTTGGCGCGTGGACGGCTATGTTTCTCATTGGAGGTCAGAGACGTGAATTCGCGAATCACTTCACATAGCAAGTCGACTTCGCTCGCAGTTCGCGCCGCACTCGACCGTCCTAGAGACGATGTCGACGATGCCGAAGAAGAAACGGAGACCGAGAGCGACATCGATGTCGACACGGACTCGGAGGCCGAGACAGAGTCGGACGTGAGCTCAGACGCGGAGTCGGACTGGAGCTGCGAGAGCTGTTCGAGTATCGCGTCATTCAGCACGCTGGAGTCGCCGTGGTCGTCTTGAAGGCCGCCCACCTTCATCGTCGCTGGTCGCAAGGAAGAGTGTACGATTTTTGGGTTTGCAGTAGACGGCATTTATTCTTTATGACATTAACACTAACTTATTCACTTCGAAAGTTCACCTACCTCTCCTGTATTTTCTCCTGTTGTTGTATGAGGGTTTGAGGTCGCCCCGCACTGTTTGTATTATGATTATGCCACATTATGATGTTACGACTATATGATTATGCCAAGAATTTCACGATCTTTATGATCTTTACCCATCGTTTTCTATTCGTGAATCCGAAGAGCAAGAGGACGAAGAGACGTACAAGGTGTCGAGCAGAAATGGTCTACGAGTCGGACGTACGCTCTCCGTACAGAACCTTCTTGCCCCACTGCACTAGACGTCCTTCCGAATCTCCGACAGTCCTGTAGAGCCCCGCAAGACGCTCATTCCATTGTGTCTTCAGTATAGACGAGAAGGGTTCGTGAACAATTCGGGCGGCCGCTGAGGCAGGGGCTGGGTGTGCGGATGGTGGTGTGATCAGCTGGATGGATAATGTGTGCATGCTGCACGTCGGCGATGAATCTATCAGCTCAGCGAAGATATTATTGGATGACTCGTACTGACTCTCTACGGTGCTTTTCTGTTCTACCCAAGTTGGCTAGGGTTCAGACCGAGAATGTACCAAAGTTGCGGGAGATAGCAGCACCGACTCACCTCGTTTGAATGAGGTTCGAGAATCCATAGTAGAACTAAAGCGCCCCAGTCAAAAACCAGAATGTTTCTTAAGAGCTGATGAACGTACCCCTCCCGCGACAAGTGCCCCAGAGAGAGGACCGAGTACGAAAGACATGGTCAAAGAAAGTAAAGTGTGCAACTGAGCCAACACGCATGAGCTCGTTTACTACCGGCGCCACGTGGACGGCTTCTTGGCAGTGGCGGTGGCGTATGCTACTGTTCACATCGAACGGGGTACGAGATACGAGAAAATGTTATTGGCAGACTCTGGCAGACTGAGTAGGTGAAATCGTCGGTTTTTATAGCACATCAAAAGCCCAAGAAACCCATATAACACGTACAGACCAGATAAAACCCAGTGAGACGCAGTACATATAAGTATACCTTTAAATATCGTCACAATTCGTTTTCCACTCTGTTCTCTTACCCCTACGGCCATACTAAATCCCAAACTTTATATTGAGCCGAAATATAACTCTTTCAAGGGCAGAAGGTGATCTGAGGAGATAATATTTTGGTCATTATGGAGGTCATTACCCGGAAGATGGTCAGAACTTACAGTGTAGTCAGCCAAGAGGGCAGAGTCACAGGTCCAGAGAGCAGTTCCGGAAGACTCGTCGTAAGCATAAGCGTAAGCGTCGGGGCAGTTGCCCTTGAAGTAGTCGTAGTGGAGGACACCAGAAGGAGGGCACGTCGCAGCAGTGTCGTGGCTCCCAGTGCAGCAGTAGGGAGAGTTGGCTAAATGGAATGATTGATGAGTGTCAACTTGAGTCATAGACGAAGTCTGAGATACGTACCGGGGTCTGGAGAGAGACCAGCCTGGCAAGCGCTCCTGCAGCCAACAGGGAAACCAGAGCTGTCCCAGGGACCTTGAATGTCCGAGGGGCCTAAAGATGACGAGTATGTAAGAGAAGGAAAATTTGCTATGGATAGAACGCGGCTCACAGTTGGGACCAAGATCAACCGGACATGAGCCAACGCCGCATCCTTTGTTGTTGTCAATACGCATGGGCAGATTGTAACCATCAACGAGGGAAACTAGTCGTTATGTGTAAGCATAAATATACAAAAAAAATGGCCATGCAGCAGTCGTACCATCGTAGTTGTCCGGAACACCGGCAACGTTGCTCAGTGTAAATTCGGCGACTGTGGCCGGAGGGACACCGGTACCAGTGTGAGGATCACAGAGAAGACCGCCATTGCAACCACCATCGAGGCATGAGTTGGGACCAGGATTGGTGCTGAAGTCGCAGTCGCGACGACCCTTGAATTAAATCTTATCAGTGCTATATTGAGGACCCGTAAGAGGGAGCTTCGCATACCCAGATGCGGCCAGCCCGCCAGTTGTCGGGGACAGAGAAGGATACCGCGGTGTACTACGAACCAAATGGTTAGTAAAACTATGGTGATAACGTACTAAGACATGGACGTACTGAATCTGCTTGCCATCCGGTTGCCTGAGATGGCACGGCTGTGCCGGCAGTCAAGTCGGTGAACAACTAGACAGGAGCCAGCTGTTAGATGGCATAGGACTAAAGTAGCGTAACAGAGTATAACATACAGCGGGCCAGATGGTGAATGGGCAAGCGTTATAGACCGTGAAAGTGCGCGCAAAGGCACCAGAAGTCGAGGCAAGAGCCGTGACGGCGGAGACAGTGATGAACTTCATTGCGACAACCTGAGACGAAGGGAAGAGCTGTTCCAAGAAAGATGCTGAGAGTCGAAGGGAGTTCGATAGCCAACAAGTCTATGAAAGCCTACCATTTTATATCAAAATTTGCATGTTATGAATGGGTTGACTTCCCCCTGACGGTTCAATGTCCATGCTGTTACACTGATTGAAGCCTGAGCGGCATCTTTGCTAGCACAAGGTCCCGTAGAGCATAGTGGTCTCAGCAGGTCGAGGAGCGCCAAGTAAACCTTCTGTGGATCGATTCGGAAAGTCTTGGCTTCTTCAAGCAGATCAGCATGCGGCAAGAGGTCCAGAGTGTTGGGTCGGAAGGTAGAACGTAGTGGTGGTCAGGAACTCGAAGAGGACTGCAGCCTAATAGCGGTGATTATGGAAGCCGGCAGTCTCCGTTCTCTTGGCCTGAGATCAGCTTCGGCTCTCCCCATCCCTCTCATTGTTCTTTCTCTCTCCCTGCGCCGACTCCTTCAGGATACCTGTCAGTAAGCATAGGCTGATTGAGAACGACGTTTCAACCCTCACATTTTGTTTCCATCTTGACAAAGACGCTCTGCTCGCTTTCATCCCGAGTCTTTATCTCTGACTGCTACAGGACAGCTCAGAGGTGCGTGAAACGGATATCTTGAACCATATGGTCTCACAGCGGACGATCTCGCTCGAGGAATAAGATTAATGCTTTTCTGGTCAACTGTTCAGTGCACCAGATGGGATTGCTGATGGTCCAGACGATATCAATCCGAATATAACGCACGTTGCGTCCAATGCCATACGACCATCACTGCTTCCAACGGATAGGCAACTCTGTATCAAGTAGAATTATCGGACTCTCCAGCGGAATATCCGTCCCTGTATTTCCTGATATACCTGTCGACTATAGCTCTCGGATTAGAGATTGCCTAGGGGATGGTCAAAACAAAGCTTGAAAGTGCGACAGAGTACCAACACAACACATATCGCCCGAAATTTCTCATTGTACGATTCCTCGAGAGGGAGCTAGCATGCAGGCTTGGTACCTTCTGTTCTCCATTCAGGTTTTGATGTCATTTTGCCAGCGCACACAGGATAGTAGACTGTTCCTATCTGACGGCTGGCATCCGCGAGGACAATACCCAGGTGAGTCCGATGTGTCATGCCTTCAATTGGGCGTTAGAATGTGCTACCACAAACTCAAAGTGATAGCATGCTAGTCTGGGTCATACAGTTTCACCGCCAGGCACCTAGATCTTCTTGGACCATGTCTGGTGTTGATTCTCCGTGCTGGACAGACGTGATATGTCGAGTCTGCGTCCCGTCTTGGTGCCTTTTCCTGCCTCATGCTCACGAACTTTGCACATGCTCCTCCATCTAGAGGTTGATCCTGTACTTTGTAAATATACGACAAGTTGTGCCTGTAGTTTGATGGTCGATTAAAGGTATTGGCCTCTATAGGTGTACGGGGATCGAAGGTCGAAATGTTGCGGTCTCTCGAGACATGTCAGTGGATTATTATCACCCAACTCCTCCCCGGTTCAGCGCTCCAGCGCTAAAACATACCTAGAAGTGCCCACTCAGCGGAGTTATTACGGAACGAACATTCTATCCTCGAGGTTCGCATACGATAATGGGCAAGGCTCTCCCACGTTTGTTACACCGTCTTACACAAAGCTCCATAGACAACAACATATATCGTACGAATTACAAGCATATGTCAATCGAACACTATGGGACCATCAATCCTTCCTTGAAATCTCTGGTATCGTTCGCAAAACCCACGACCTCAACCTCGTTCCCTCCTCCTCCAGCTCCTTGAACGCATCTCACATGAGATAGTAAGGTGATGACAAGAAAACACCGGGAAAATTGATCTGTCCTCCATCAACACGTCACGCTCACTTCCAATACCCCTGATACTGCTGTTGCTGTTGCTGCTGTGGCGGCGGTGGCGTCGCATACTGTCCCTGGTTCTGATATCCGCCCTGCTGATACTGCTGAGGTGGTTGTGGCGTCCCGCCATACTGAGGCTGTTGTGATTGATAATTGACCGGTGGTGGTGGGGGCGGTAACATACCGCTCCCTTGCCTGGCCGGAGCCTGCTGCTGCTGATATGACTGTGGTTGCTGGTACGGTGATTGAGCAGATGGTGGAGGCGGGTATGACCCCTGACGGATTGGTTGTTGAGGCGGAGGAGGTCGGGGTGCGGAATATGGTGACGAGGCATTACTTGGCGCCGTCGCGAATGATGAGAGAGAGCCTAGACTGGCGTAGGGATCATGTGTTGGCGGGGGCGAAGATGAGTACGAGTGGGGAGATTGACCTGGAGGAGGTGGCGGCGGAGGGAGACCCCCGCCGTACATTGATGATCGTTGCTGCTGTGATTGAGAGGGAGGAGGAGCCGAGTAATTCTGAGGTGGCGGTGGCGCACTTCCATACGCTGACGGTGGCGGTGGCGTGGCGGTGGACCACGAAGGAGGGGGAGGAGGTGGAAGTGCGGGTGTTCCTCTGGTTGGAGTCCCGTTTCCGTTCATACTAAGGGAGGCAAAAGAGGTCTCTAAACCTGCGCGGGCAGAAGGAGGGAGTGGAGGTTTGGGAGGTGGGGAGACGGGTGTAGATGGCGAAGAGAGACGTTGCTGTGTTGCTGCTTGAGAGGCGATGTTTTCACGTTCGCGGTTACGGGACGTCACGAATTCGCGCACATTCTGCTGGAGAGCTGAAGAGAGCGAAGAAAGCTCAGAGTAGAATTGTAGTCCCTTGCTGTAGATATGGATATGAGGTTAGTCGACTGATGAGATATGAGTGGATGAGGGAGAATGGCTTACGCCAGTCCGTCTCGAACTTCCATGTATCCGTCTCGAGCACGGGAGAATCTTCGTACGGCTTCCTTCTTCCTTCGCTCCCGTTCGTCCCATTTCCTGGCACCATCACCTCTGCCAGCGAGGTCCTTCAGTCCCTTCCACAGGGTGGTGACTTCCTGTAAAGCGAGCTGTTGCTGATGAACGGATTGGCCTAGTCGTTGCTGATATGGGCGGAACTTCTCTAGCTCAGTAGCGAAAAGTGTAGGCTCGACGTTGGGATTGCGGCGATTCAAGAGCAGAAGGTGCGAGACATCGTCGGCTTGAATCTGTACCAGGAGGTTTCAGTCGGTTATCTCTATGGAATCTATCGAGTAAAACGCACCTTGTCCTTCAGGTCCTTGAGGGTTTGCTCTCGCTCCCTCTCGATCTTGTTCAACCTGCCCAACCTCTCGTCAATTTCCTCCACAAATTGCGCGATCTTATGTCTCTCCTCATCATCCCTCTCCATGTCCAGATCTAACAAGCTCTCCCTCCTATTATGTCCGGCCTTCACACTGTCCTTGAACACCGCTTCGACCTGTTCCTCTGAGAGCAGCAATCCAATATCCATCACCACCTCAGACCACAATGCCCTGACCTGCTCGTCGCTCGCGCCCGCCGCAGTCCAAGCCTGCCAATGGCTCTTCAAATCCGCTCTAAAGCTCTTGGTGTACCCAGCACTAGGCGCCTGTGTGAAGAGATGATCATACTTGACCCTCATAGCCTCACAATCCTTCGACTCGATCTCGAGCTCCCGTTCGACGCTCTCCAGTTCCTTCTGCACATCCTGTCGCACCTTTGTCAACCTCTCCATCAAGACGTCGACGCTCTCCCGCTCTTCAATCAGGGCAATATCCTCCCTGAATCTCCTCACGTCCGGCGGAATCTCGTCTTCTCCGGTTACGCCACCCTCTACCATAGCCTTGAACCTGCCCAAACCAGCCTTCACGCCCAGCGAATCGATCACACTTCTCATTTCCGCTGCTACCTCCTCCGCTTTCTCCACCTCACCTCTGACAAGCTTCGCTTTCTCCTCTGAGTAGACACTCGCAGATTCATGCACGCTCAACGGGATAAGCCTGATAAACAGGTCACTCCCGATGACCTTCTGCACCTCGGGTGTCCCGTAAACCTCTTGGATAGGTATTGCCTCCGCGACAGCCAACTTGTCTACGGCGGGTAAGGTCTCCGGGGCGGGGAGTACTGCGTTATAGATCATATCGTTCTCGCGCTGGGCTTCGGCGCGTCGTTCGGAGCAGAGAGCAAGGTGGGCTTTGGTGAGGTCGAGCAGAGTGGTGCCAGCATCAGGCGGAAGGTTGGGAGACATTGGTGGAAGGAATATAGAGGCGAAAGAGCTCGCAGTGCGGTTCGCCTCTTTGGCCAGGGATTCAGCGAGGTTAAAGCGGACGAGGGCTTCGCCGTGTTTGCCGGCAGCTGCGTCTGCGAGACCGCGATAGTAATGCATTATAGACGTGAAGTGTTTCGCTTTAGACTAGATAACTCGTTCGTCAACATTTTTGAGCCTTCACCCACGAAACAGAATGTGTGACGTACTTGGATGACTGTGACCCAATTCCGGTCAAAGATACCCTTGCCCATGAACTCCTTCACCTCCTCCGTCAACCCATTATACATTGTCGAAGCCTGCGACGCAATCTTAGACATCAACGCGTTTCCTTTCTTCTCGTCCCTGCATTTCTCCCAGAACACTTCCGTCGCCTGTGCTAGGATGATCCCGACGAGGAACTTGATGACTTCCCGACTGAGATCCGTCGATGGCGCATGGAGAAAGTTCTCGTTGATATAAGTGAGCATTCCGGCGCTGCACTTGAGGTAATAGAATGCACGCTTGAGACCTTCGGGATCCGAGCGGGATTGAGAGGCGGCGATGGCGGCGTGTGTGGCTGCGATTTGGAATATGATAGATGCTTTCTCGTAGGCAAGAGAGGTCTGGACGATGAGCTTCGCAGTGAACGCATCTCGCCACGGGAAGTTGACTCGTATCTCGGGAAATCTGAGCTCTAGTAGCTCTAGTTGTCCAAAATATTTGTACAGGAGATCGCGAGCTAGGGCAACAGTGATAGAACGATGAAGCAGTCAGTTATATTGGCTATCTGTGGGGGTACGACGCACCTGTTGTATCACTTCCAGCACCTCGTACGGCATCTTGTCTACACCGCTGTAGAGCAGCACATTCAGAGGCATAATTGTCTGGGTCTTCTCCATACGATTGACCTATCGCACTCCGTATTGGTGTCGTCCAGTCTACCTCCTCCGTTCCCTTCTTCGGGATAGATATGAGAGGAGATTGATATGCCATCCTAGAGCCTCTTCAAAGAGTATATCCTACGAAGGAACTAGACCAAGGCACAGAGCGTAGGAATTGTCGAAGTTCGTTAACAAAGAAGCCGTCAAGGGTTAAGTTCAGGCTTCTCAGGCGCCAAGGTTGGTTGACGCTCCTGGGTGCGGAGGGAGACATCACGGACCCACGGCCGCAGCACAGTACGGATATGTGGCGTTGATGTGGGCCACACTCACGAGCAATCCTCAATTTCTAAGTCCACCCCGGACAATATTAATATTATGGACGGTAGAGCTAGAGCTCAGTTTGAGAGCCCATTTATACCCAGAAAAACGGCGATGAAATGTAAGTTATTCCAACGGGCAACAGATAGAGAGGAGGAATCAATAAGTACAAAATACTATGAGGGAAGGGGAGGGACAAGGCTGGAAGGGCGGCTTCCATGAATACAATAGTATGACAAAATATTCAAAAGGTTTAAGGATAAGAATATGGCAGTCAGTTTGGGCCATATATACACAGTATACATGGTGCCACATTCAAATTCGAGTGTGGAAAAGGACAGATAAAAGAGCGTGCAAAAGATTCGAGATAATGTGACGCACAAGACAACACAGAGCAGGAAAAAAACACAAAAGACGAAGGCATCACAACGATATGACCAAGAGAAGACCAAAAATGATAAAAGAAAGAAAACAAAAGAGTGGACAGGCTAACAAACCCCAGATTAATATCCCGCATAACTCGGCGGCGGCTCATACGACGTCTGCCTGTCCGCCCTCAACTGATTCATCTCTCTCCTCAACGCCTCCACCTCCCCAATCAAGTTCCCCGGGGCTGTCTCTCTCGTCGGATTCGAGTCCGTGAAGCGACTTCCGCTGCCACTTGCGGTGCCGCTACCACTCCCACTTCCAGTACCAGTCCGCGAGTCCGTAGTCACACTACTACTCTCAGGGGCTCGATGGTGGCGAACCGCACGTCCTGCTGCAGCTGCTCGCGATGCAGGCGCATAAATCGTCCCCGGCGGCGCATTTGCATTCAACTCCCTCAACCTCGCGAGCTCTTTATCGGACAACGTCGTGTTTGACCCATAGGGATTATATAGGACTCCCGGTGTCGTTGATTCTGTCTGTTGGGTGTATTGTGACGGAGACGTGAGCGTTTCGCCCCGGGTCCCATTTGCGTCTTGGTGAGTTACTACAGTCGGATGGGTCAGACGGTCGGAAGGCGTCCCAGACGGGACAGGGACGAAGCCTGGTAATGTTGGGTGGTGGCCGTATGGCTCTGGTCTGGCTTCGTCCATGTCGAGCGGATGGGAGGTCTTCTGGGAACGTCGCCGGTGGAGGAACCAGGTGCCGAAGCCTATCAGAGCCGCAGCTGCCAGGCCACCGATGACGCCACCAGCAATAGCTCCAGCATTACTGCCTTTCGACGACGGTGAAGTACTGGGCGAGCTCGGGGAGGAAGGACTAGACCCTGATCCGCCATTTGTGACTGCGATGGTCGAGGATGCATTCAAGGTAAGCGCGAGAGGCGCAAATATCGCGCCTTGCGCAGGACTTGGATGTTCATCAGTCCATTGTTCGAGAACGTACGATTGCGTCGATAAACAGAGACGTACCTCGCAACACCAGAAGATACACCCCCCGTGCCTACATCGTAAACCAGCGGGAAGGCACCTGCACTGCTATTCGAGGCAGCTCTAGCGCGGACCAGCGAGATGATGTCGTTCCGGACATTGTTGTCAGTAGCCATGGCTGCAGCCCAAAGATCCCAACCTGTGTGAGTCCGGCGCGGGATGAGTCTCCGCCTTCAGAGGTCGCAGAGATAGGTACGCACTGGAGTAAGCATGACCCGTGTCCGTACTATCAATAGGTAGTCCAAACTTATTCCCTCCCGAAGATAACAATGATTGATAGGTGGTCGTCTGGCCATTCAGGATCTGCATCAAACGACCGAAAGTTCAGATCACATCGACAAGCGTGTGTAGCAGAACCTACGGATGAGTTCACGAGTCCAGTCCCGAGCAAAAGGTCTGCGTAAAGGTTGTATCCGAGCGAGAAAGAGTTAGAGGACCCGTATGTGGCCATCAAGCTGAAATTTGAGAACAGCGCCAGAGAAGACCATTGTGCGAACAGGCTTGATGCGGTGTTCTACAGTTTACAACGGTGCATGCAAATCGTGAGTAACAAAGTCCAGTAGCAGGAGCCGCTCGATGAGTAGGGAAATAAAGTATAACATACAGAGAATGAAGAGGCGTCATCGGAATTTCCAACAACGGACGCAATCTTGGACATCGCCTCGATTGCTATGATGCCTTTCACGGCGAGGTTGACCTGGTTGTTTTCGCTATTCGAGTCCGCGGATGTTCTGCGTAACACCATCAGGTCAGGAGATTTGATTCTTAAGGTAAATCGTTCAAACTTACTGCTGCGTCGTATGCAAGCTATTGTTGGTGCAGTAGTTCGCCCATGTCTTCAGGAGAGGATACTATAAATAGCAGGGAAGTCACATTAAAGCTCCAGGTCCAACACATGGAAATGATGGAACACGAACATAATAGTTTAGGAGGTTACCATTGCCAGTGAATCGCGCATGTGCATACGCCATGATAACCATATTGGCCGACTCTGCGACAAACCACAATGAGAATCCAGACAAATCTCGACATGAGGAGGACAGACGGGTACACACGTTCTAATCCTTCTTCTGCTAAGCTGCCCTGCGTGCTACCGTTTGCGACAGGATAATTGGAACCTGAGAAACCCGAGGAGATGTCGGACGTGAACCAAAAGATACATAGCAACATAGAAAATAGAGCGTACCTATGTCTGATGAGGCGAATTGATTGGTATACGCGGCATCATTTTGGAACCTGAGCAGTGGTTCCAATAGGAGACCACATATCGTGGCATCGATGTACAAGAGCATTGGGAATGCAGCGAACAGCGTCTCCACGGCGTTCACCCGCCTGCTCAAGATGATAAGTCAGTATGGTATGATGCGAGTGGGAGAGAAACGAAATATAGAAAGGAAGACGAACCTGTCACTCAGGCCGCCGATATTTTTCATGAACGCCATAGCATCCGTCGTGTTGAATTTACCATCAGAGCCTTCGGAGATTGTCAGCTCGATTCCACCGAGGACTTGACGTGCAGCTATCGAAACAAGGTCGGCGTAGTCTGAGGATATCTTCCCAGCGTCACCAAGGATCTTGTTGTCGAGGGCTTCAGCTCGGGTCCTGGCAGCACCAAAGTCGCTGAGGACGAAGTTGATCTATATACGAATATAAGAATCGTCAGCTGGGTCAAAATGTATACGTGAATATAAAGTTCGAACCAGGCTATCGTCATCGGTGAAATTAGTTTTGTAGTACAGACTACGAGACTGCTGTGCCCCGTGCAAGTCTGTGTAGCTGATGGCTGGGTCTCGAGTGTAACCAACCGCCCACACGATCGGATTCGAAGTGGAAGATATGGTTCCAAGGTCCTGAGCTGAGGTAAAAGTAAGTATTTGTCTCGCAAATCATGGCACACACCCACCTATCCCGTATACTGGAAATTTACTGAGATAATAGAAGGAAGTTGAGTACTGTGGCATCAAACGCGATGGGACCATTGTTAGACTTACCTGTTAATCGCACGGAAGGCGGTATCCGCCGTGTCCGCGAGGTTGCCCTGCTGGACAAACCTTCCTCGCGAGTTCGCGTCCGAGTCAGACTGCCATGTAACACCAGTACTCTACATGGCCAGATTTCACAATTAGGTAAAATCGAACAGAGCAATAGGGTCGGATGGCTTGCCTCATTTGCCGCGTAGTACATCGTACCCCACTCCGCTTGATCAGTTGTTTCGGTGAAGGTCTCCTGAGACTGGAGGGTGATTTTGTGGTAGAGCGCATTGGAATCAACCTTCGTGCTCCAAGTCACAGCATCATCGCGTTTGCCAGAATTCCACTCTGCGATGCATCACAGCAATGATCATCAGATGACAGCGAAGGAAGGATAGAAAAATAGACGCACCTGCAGAAATATCGGAGTACACCTGCAAGCTGTGCTCCGCTCCATCCGTTGATGACGCCTCCAGGTAGAGATAAGAAAAGGGAATGGATTGCCTTACCCAGTCATTGGGCTACGTGGCGACGCCGTCGACCTGTGAGACAAGCGAACAAGTAGATCTCAAAGCGCGACGCACCTCTATTGGGCTAAGAAATGTGATGTTGAGAGACATAGGACCAGCGGGTATCGTGAAAGTTGTTCGTGTAGGAGTAATAGTGACGGAATTAATATTTGTGCTATTTGTGGCGGTCAACGGGAAGTCGCCTAGCCACCGATATGCCACCTCATCGACTCTGAGCGGCAACGACAAGTTGAGCACAACGCGCAAGGGATACGGAGGAGACGAATCGTACCTCACATAACCAGCCCAGCCTAGGATTTGTCCCTGTACTTTGGGATGAGCACACAAGTATGATGGCTATGGAAACAAACGCACACTTGCGGGCCAGAAATCAGGCCAGTTGTTCAATGGGAGAGCTCCACTACCCGTCGCAGTTTCCCAACAGCTAAGATAAGGCGAGCGAACGGCGAGAGGAAAGGTTGCGGGCCAGAGAGGAGAATTCGACTGAGACTGTGCGAAAGTGGAAAGGAAAAGGAACGTTGGTGCCACAAACTTCACGAAGTTCGGGCGCCACATGTTGCGGTCGACTCGCTTCAAAGCACTGGACAAGACAGTTCGGCAAGATACCAAAGTATTAGAACAAACTTATCGAGACGGTGTGAGGAAGAGATGACGAGCAAAGGGGGGATTCAAAGGCCATGTCCCATCGCTGATCCGGGGGTCTCACGACTCCCTACTTTTGCCATCTCTTGATGGTAGTCGGACCCTGTATACGCATCACTCCCTAAAGGGCTAGGTACATACCCAGCGCTGCATCGAATGTTATGTATCAGTCAGATGCCTCGAACGGCTTGATGCACCGATTTTACACGGTCGGATTCGGTATGTCTATACACGTACCTTGCCCCAGTGCACTGCCAGGATGATCCCCCGCCCCGCCCAGCAAAATATTGTCACCCCAGAACCTTGAAACTTCAGGAGCACCTTAGAAGATGGTATCCCAGCTAAAGCTGCATGGCCTGTAGCTTTGCTAGCCACTGCGCTGCGAAAAGGTAGGCGCTGTTCGCGAAACAATTCCGAGTTGGATAATAGAAGATATTGAAAGTCGGATCAGGATCATCCCAACAGGATATCTGCATACTCAGTCATACCTGTCACAAACTCAGTCAGCTTTCGTTCAGCGAAAGAAAAAAGTCTCCTGAACATCCTCACCGCGCATCATCTCCATGATGGTTGTGCCCTTGGCAGGCTATGGCAAGCCTGAGGCCGGCGGCCGTCGTTAAAAGTAGTAGAATCAATGGAACAAGTGGACCGATGCTGTATTCAGCATCTTTGGGGACAATTATGTATTTTTCTGTCCGTGTTATTGTGGTCTGCTTGCGGCAGGATGCTGTGTTTCAGCAGAAGTGTGCCAAACTAATTTCCCACCGCAACATGCCCGGGTTAGATATTCCGGCATCCCCCGAACACGCTGCCAAAGAACGCCGACGCCGACGCACTAAAAACCCACAATTCGCCGCAAATTTCCCTTTCTCTGCGACCACGACCTGTCGTCTCAATTTCAACTAGCACATCACACAACAGTTTCTGAACCTCTTGTGGCATGCTCTCCCCGAAGGGACATCCCAACACATTTGTACCGCCCGCTCAGTTTCAATGGAGCAGCCACAAAGTTGTACGTCTCGATGCATATAATTTCTGGACCACGATATCATTTGCGTGGTTTAATTCATCCTCCACCGTAAGCTACATCGATCATGCTGGTTTTCTCTTGTCAGGAGAGTGGGTTTCCTTTCGTGCGTGCCACACGGGACCTGCGGCCTCGGATGACGCAGGACACTGTGTGGCGTGGAGCTCTACTCCCGGTCCTCGAGCTCCTGCGCGACCGCTCCAGCTGTCTCATCATCTAGCCGTCATAGCAACCTTTCCAACGGGCTCAGTACTGTGCAGCTTTCTTTGAGGGTTCACTAGTCTATTCTACTTGAGTAGAACTCGTTGAATCGGCTCATAGCTTTGTTCATGGGCCAAAGGAGCCGGGTGATTTCTTGACACCCTATTCCCAAGACCTCCTAATCGAGTTCAAAGCGTAAAGTCTAAATTTCAAATCTTGATCCTGTTTTGTCAATCCCCAAACCCGTGCGAGAGGAGATGGTGAGATCATCTCAATACACGCCTCTAGGCTCTGGAGTGACGAGGATCTGCAAGGAACGCCCAGAACTCCAGTGACGTTCATCCTGCTGAGTTCCTGACGACAACTCTCTCTGAGGCGCCGCAACTCCAAAACCCTCCACAGAGGCTAAAGAACTTTGGTATATATCAGAGTCTGGAGATCACTCCATACTCAGAACACTCGCACTTACCACACCCCACCAGCACTTTGCGCAGCATATTTTTGAACACACACAGGTATGGGATGTCATCTACTATTCCGCTCTCTCTCTCTCCTCACTCGACGTTGAGCTCATCGTCGAAATTACCTCCTTCCTTCGCCCTCTTTCTTTCTTTATCTTCCACGTCTATGCTGGAATGGTTCGCCGCTCTCGTTGGATGGCTCATCATCATCCTCGTCTTTGTTCTACTCCTTCCACCTCGTGTCGCCTTCACTCGCGTGCGCCTCATAGACCCACCAGCAAACATGTCCGACGCAGGATCCAACATTGACCCGAAGGAGGAGCAGGAGAAGAAGGAGATCGCTGAGATCGCGACGAAGATGACGAACTACATCGATCCGTGTCTCGCAAAGGTCAAACCTCTCCTGAAGCTCATCAACGAGGTCGGTTTTCTTCATCTTCCACTTTATCTTTCGGTACCTGCTCATCATTATTGTTCTGACTCGTGTCTCTCATTGCAGCACTTGGCCCGCGCCAAACGCGACCAGGAGAAGGATGAGCTCGACGAGGAAGCGCTCGTCAAGCAAGTCCGACCTCTGCTCGAGCAGGCGCAGGGCATGCTACAAGAGGCTCTCGGTGGTATAAAGGCTCTTGACCCAGGAGGAAAGATAGCCGAGATGTCCAAGCGCCGGGCTGCAGACCATCAAGCAACGCCCGAGGAGCAGCATCTCGCTGAGTCCCTTGGAGAGGTACAGTCTCTTCCTCTTTTGTCCATCATGACGTCCGTCTGTAACTCATTCATTCATCTTGCGCCTTGTTTGTGGATGTAGTTGACTGGTGATGTAATGCACACCATCGAGAACGCAAAATCCATCATACAAGACATGCCACGAGCAAAGAAGGATCTCAGTCCTCTTCTCGACGCCGTCACCCGTATGTTTTCTCTTGCCTTGGCCTCGCTATTTGGGAGGACCATATTGATCTCTGCCTTCAGAACCCTTATTCCAAATTATCTCCGGTGTCGGCTTGGTACTCAACGGCGTCTTCACCCTCTTGGGCAACATCCTCAACGGCATCGGTCTTGGTGGCATCCTCAATGGTATCCTCGACGCTCTGGGTCTCAACAAGCTGCTTGGGAGGTTCGTCTTCCCGCTAATTGGTTATATCCACATATCATTTATACTGAGATCAACTTGCCACATCTATTTTAGCATTGGTTTGGGCAGCCTTGGGAGCTCGCTCGGTGGTAACAAGGACGGGAAGAAAGACAAAAAGCAGGCTCAGGGCCAGAAGAAGTGAAAACGGACTGTTACGATATCATACATGGACCATGGAAGATTTGTTGCTGTATGTACTACCGTAGAGAGCTGTACTTTTATTCGTCCTTCATGACCGCGACGTTTGTAATCACGACTTCATGCTTTTGGATGTCGGTGCGCTGTTGGATGATTGCGCCACACACTGTCGGCATCGGCGCCACTCCCCCTATCGCTCGGTACTTATGCTACTGTCAAAAATTGTGTCGACTTTCTGGCACTGACAACAATAAAAGCCATGTTGTTCACGACCTTCAATGGCCTGCGCAAGCGTGTTGTGGATGCTCCAAACTCTACCTCTCTCTCGTCATAGCCTCATAGGCAGGTGGCGTAGTGTAGAACCTTATACTGCCAGGGCTTTCCTGTTCCTGGACCTGGCGAGACGACCTTCACGACAGTTCACGACCTTCTACGTGTATCCATACCTTGATCATCGACTCCAAATACCCCGAACCTATACCCAATATTCAGCTGTAACAAGGGTTTTTAGTCCATGTCCCAGCCAAGAAACGACTCCGAAGCTCGTGGCGGCGGCAGTGGAAACGGACCCTCCCGCTCGGGCTCTCGTAACTCTACGCGCCCAGCACAAGACTCTACCAACAGCCGACCTACCTCATCCAACTCTCGACGTAGCCATGGATCACGAAGATCCCGTCGTTCTTCACAATCCGTAGGACCGACGGTGTACGATACCGCCACAGATGCGGAGACCGTCACGAATTTCACCGACGTCGAAGCACCTTCGTACGACTCCTCTCCACGTCGTCCAGGATCTCGGATCTCGCGCGAATCATCGCAAGGATCGGAAAAGGGCTCGTATCTTAAGCATGAGCCTCTTGCCCAGAAAGAGCCAGGACCTTCGAGTAGGTCCAGGAGAGGTGGGAGAGGAAGGGGAAGCAGGAGTAGTTCGGTGGCGAGTAGTGATGTGAGCGATGCGGTGCCTGAATCGTCGGTAGCTGGGTTGAGTAGTGCAGGGCCGAGTAGTGGTGGTGGTAGGAGGAGAAGGCGAAGGAGGGGTAGGACAGAAGGCGAACCATTACCTGTTCTCGACGAGGATGCGGCTGGTACGTCTCGTCACTTTTTCCGTTTGCTTGTATTTTCTATGTGTTGTTGATGGGTATACTTGGACACGGTATCTTCAGAATTACCTGCGGAAACCAGCCAACAGGCACCACAGTCTGCTCCGCAAACCGGAGGCGACAAAGCTGTTGATGATGGCAAGAATAAAAAATCAGATACGTTGAAGCTCAGACTGGACCTGAATCTGTATGCTCTTTCCCTCTCATATCCCATTATTTCAGCAGCATCTTCATCGGATACGCTACTAACCTACGGTCGCTTCCTTGCAGGGATGTCGACATCCAACTCAAAGCCAAGGTAAGTGTACTATATCATGTTCAGAGCGTAAATATTACTGACTTGGTTTGCGATGTCTTAGATCAAGGGAGACATAACGTTGTCTCTGCTGCAAGGTTGAGGCGTCCCTTCAGTCTTGCTATTTTTCTACGACCGTCGAACTCGTATCGCATACGTTCACGGGGAGTCTCGGGGTTGCCCTCGGTATTGACAGACATCTGGTGGAATTAGGGTTTATGGTTTCTGTCTCTTTGATATCCCTGGTTTTTTTGCTTCCTGGGTTATAACAATCGACAATACTGATGGACTACAGAGACTGCTTGAATTTACTGCTCATCCATACTCATGATAGCGCGTAGTAGCCGTTTATCAAAGGTGTCCGGCGCCTTCACTCGCCAGCGTCCTACATGACCTCTCTTTTATTGGATGGCCATCGACCCCTCCATGCAGCCCAAATTAGACATAGTTCTCGACAGCGCTGTTGTGAGGACTTCACAAACAATGCCAGATGAGTCCAAGGGCGCGCCACATGGTGCCACTCGGTCAATTTGCTGATGCGCGTGACATGCCACGTGAGGCCCTCTTTTGTTCCAAACATGGTATTTCCTTTCAAGGCCGAAGTCGTTGTTGTTCGAGCGAAGGTCCAAGGAGCACTTGTCATCGACGACACATTCCAGACATACTGATAAGGCCAATCAGACAAACGTGACAATTACGTGAGTTTTCTATTTGATTAATCTGATTACCCGCGACTACACATGGGATTGGGCGCGATAGAACATCACAGACAAGTCATTCCTTTTTGGATGACAAGTTGTCTTTCGCGAGGTGTCCAAGTACGGAGACGTCTCAATCCCTCGTCCGCATACGAGCATAAGGGACTCTCCCTCCCAGCAACCGTTGCTCACATCACTGCTTATCAACCTAAAAGATTCAAGCTCTCTTGCTCTCGTTAAAACCTACGGATCGCGTCTTCACGTTACTGTTCACTCCTTCCTCTCGTCTCACACCGTGACGTCCCCCTCAGGTTCTATTGCTCACTGTCCAAGGCGGTCTCTCACTCTTCTTGCGCAAACCCAGGATGCCGTCAGCATTAGCGGCGTATAGTGCCAATGACTACCTCAAGAACCAAACGTCAGCCAGCAGGAACAAAAGACACATCCTCGAACTGCACAACGATACATTTGTGGACGTTATTTTCCCCTTGCTCGACATCCGTGATATATTCCGATTACGACGGGTGCGTAATCACGTTTCTGTTACCTTGCACTAGACTTCTGATCTTACCTGCTCCATCGCTTGCTTTCGGTCTCACTAGACATGCAAACTTCTCTATTCTCTGACACACCAACCGATAGTCTGGAAACGTATCCTGCAACGATTCCCTCTCCCTCTTCCTCCCCTTCCACCGACATCCCGTTACTCGTGGGAGAACCTCAGTTCTTTGGAGACTGAGCGCTTGATCATGCGATCTCTCTCCCTGGAGGCCAACTGGCTCTCGCGGGCACCCAAGACCCGAACAGGCTGGCAGGTTCCAGCATATTACGACGTTTGCTCTCTTAAGTTCGCTCCTGGAGGAAGATTCCTGGTCGCCTCCGTCAGGGATGCTGGAGTAAACAACTACGCGCTTCTTCTGTTTGTGCTTGATCACAGAGTCATGAAATGTTACCCCATCGCCAAATACTCCTGCGTTTCGAAGGCCTATCATCTCGAGGTCAAGTATATGTACATCCAGGCCGAGCATGGACTCACGATAGCCTATGTACGGCGCGAGCCTGCAGGAAGGACTCATAGGGAGCAAGGGCATGTTTTTCTTTCCGTTTTTGCTGACCAATTCCTGTGCTAACGTACTCGTAATAGGCGCAACGTATCGGAATTCAGTGACGACCACAACATAGACTTCCCGATCCCCGTCCGCTATGAGGTTGAAGTCCTCCGCGTATCACTCGAAACGCTCGAAGAACTATGCGATCCCCGCTTCTACCCAGGCACTGAGGCCTATCGTGCAACCGCCATGGAGGCCCAGAAACCTTTTCAAGTGATTAGCCGCATCCGCGCCACAGAGGCTCTAGAGCATGTAGCGTTGGGCGAGATGGGTGGGCAGCCATTTGTGGCGGTGGCGAGGCGACCAAACCAACTCATCATCAAGAATTTGGAGACAGGTGTACAGGGGAAGTTGACCATGTTGCATTGTCCTGGGATTCCTTTTATTGATGTACGTATCGGTTTAACTTCTCCTTGTTCTCGCGGAGAGCCAATCAGTAATGATATCTACGCAGGACGCATACTATCAGGTCAACGGCATCAGAATTCTGGCTCATGAGCGCAAAGTCTTGATCGTTCGTACTTACGTGGCGCCTACCTTGGGTCACGGCTGTGACTCCTTTTTAATTATCGAAAGGTTCAAGGTTCCCCTGCGCGGCGAGATCGTGACTAGAGATTCTCATGACCGCACTTACTTGGCATCCCCTCGAGGATTCACTCATGTATCGGTCTCGGACCATTATGTCCCCTCTGTGCATGACCTCTCTGCATGCGCCAGGCCAGGGCCCCGTGCCGCAGCATACGTGCCCGTTAACGAACCGGGACCCATCAGCGTCCACATGGCCACGTATACACCTGCGTGGACACTCGGTTATACGAACATCCACCCCTACCGCCGACTTTTATCTGAGCTCGAAACCGACGCATCACCACTCGATCCTCTTCCTAGCTCAGCCCCTCCTGCCCCATCTACCGTCGTCGAGGACAAATGGATCAGCCGGCCTCAGGCTACCTTAGTGCCTGCTGGCCCCCTTCCCTTACCCTTGGAAGAGACCGGGTTCGAGTACCCCCTTGCGCAGGTCCGACTGGCGGTGAATATTCTCGGGCCAGAAGCTCAACAATCTATTCATATCATCTCAGGCTCGCGCCGCTCCCTCGTATACTGCACGCCGATCAATTCGAGGGATGCCAATCCCCCCATCACTAATCTCGAAGCCATCACCGACGTCTGTCCTTGGCCCGCTCCTGATCCTCGATGGCCGCACGATGCTGCTCGGAGGCAAGCTGCTTGGGAAGAGACCAAGATGGCGACTGGCATTGGGAGGCCGTTTGGTGGATTGGCGATCAGTCCTCAGGCCTGGCAAGAGATGGAGCATGGCGTAGCATGCATTGCTTGGGAAGAATGGAGCGGTAGGATGGTCATAGTACCGAAACATACCAGTCATTACATGCAGGTGTATGATTTCGCGTGTGTTCCCCAGGAAGGCGAGTGCCTCTCTCATTTCTTCCGCCTGAATTTATTTCTGGCGTCCATGTTTGTGTCACTGACTTAACCGTGCATTTTGCTCGATTGGCTCATGTAGATGTAAACGGGCACCGAACAGTGCCAGTCCCCGACGTCGATAATCTATACCGTCTTCCGGAATCCCTCCAGCCAGACACCTCAGGGTCAGATGACTGCGACTGCGACATGACTGGACCCTCATCAGGACCGTTTCGTTTGACTACAGGTCCTACCATCTTCCAGATCGCCGGACTGGACTATTGACCTTTCCCTCCCTACGATTTCACGTCCAGGCTCATTGTTTTAGGCTTGACATTGCATATTCACAACCATCTCAGACTGTCTCAGTTTTATTGCCGAAGAATTGTTACATAATTATATTCCGGAGTCCTCTTCTGATCTCGCCTGAATCACTACCTTCCCTCCCGTATCGTCCTGGTATCTCTTTCTCGTTATATTTACCCTATACGAAGCCCCTAAAGTATATGTCCCACCATTATTTTTCTTCTACTTTGACCGGCTCATCTTCTGAGCTTTCTACGTACTGTAGTCTGCCATTCTCCGTGCGCTCGATCGCCATGAATTTTATGGCGTTCTTGTCTACTCTGCATAACACGCACCGTTGGTATACCTGTTGTCTCGCTATCTTGCTCGTCTTTACTTTGGAAGAATAAATCGCACCCATTCCTTATCCAAAAGAAACGGCGAATAACGGAACTTAGTAACATGAGAGCACAGAGAATGAAGGGGCGACTCTTGACTACATGTTGACAGGTATAGTATACATCACCCTTGATAGCTTGGCGGTGGTTCTTCCACAGCCAGAGGCACCGCACCCGCTCTCATCACTTCCATCTCCCTCTTGATCTCCTTCACCTCATTGATCAACAACTTGGCGACATTCTCTCTAGAGGTGGATCCAGACCCAGAGGCTTCGGCGGCGTTCTCGCTTACGTCTGCGCTCGGAGACGAAGACGAACCTCTGATGAAGTCGACAGAGCGATGGCTCGGATCGGCGATAGATTCCAGTGTAGATCCAGAGCGTGCAATGGTGCTGTATGTCGAGTTCTTAGGTCGCAGACTCTTCGGTATATCACTTCTGAAGGATGACTTCGACGGTTGCGGGTTCGTTTTCGTCTCTTGGAGATGCTCAAGCACCTTGAGAGCCGATGGGGAGCGAGAGTGCGCGGAATCTGCACTGATGATTCTGGGACGTACAGTTGACGGCAGACCACTGGTGCCGGACAGTCGACTGTTGGCTTTCATCTCCCTCAGACGCTCGAGCGCTTTGAGGGCTGCGGCGGTCTGTGAGCGCGAGTAATGCTCTTCAGCCTGAGAGTCGGCACTGTTGGTACGTGACAACGAGGTCGAGGAGATTCCCGATGTGGCTGCACCGGTCTCTGAGTAAATCGAACTGCTGTCAGGATCGAAGTCTTCATGTGGTCCTAGCCTGATATATTTCATGATTACATCGAACACTCTGCACAACACTGAGATGGACTGACCTAGTCTTTTTCGGAGGAAAAACGGTGGTTGACATTTCGGCCCTAAGCTGCTCGGCGACGGGGTCTGCGAAGGGATTGACCCGCGTCGAGCCTCCCTTCTCCAGGCTGCGAAGGAAATCGTCGTAATCCTGTTGTGCTCGACGGCGGCGATACCAATACAAACATCCAATGACAACAGATATCGCGGCAATAGTGCCAATAACGGCCCCTGCGATTGTGCCGGGATTGTTTCGCGAATGGGCGGACACGTCTTCGTCACTAGCAATACTATCTCCTGATGTGATTGAAACGGCCTTGACGCTATAAGCGAATGATGTCAGTATACGACCCCGAAATTGATAGTACATGAACGCATACTTGAGTGCAAGAGGGGCAAAGACAGCTCCCAAAGCCGGACTTGATCGAGACAATAATTCAGTAGAGTCACATGGTAGGGTAATAGGTACAGATATACCTCGCCACGCCCGAGATAGTTTGACCACTGCTTGCTCCATAAGTAATCGGGAACGCGCCGTACGCCGTCGCCGTGTTCAAAGAAGCTCGAGAACGAACCATGGAGATCATCTGGTTTTGCACAGTCGTGTTTGTGGCGATCGCAGCGGCGAACAGGTTCCATGTCGAGTTGGCGACTTGGAGGTCAGTACTATCCACCGGCAAACCGTACTTGAAAGTCCCTGCGGAACTCAGATTGGCGTACAGCCGGGTCTGTGCGTCGTATACCTGATGGACGACGTTAGTAAGTTGATCCACTAGTGAATGTTTCGTCTCGCCTTATCCCTGGAGACAACTTACGGATGAATTGAGCAGATTCAGCCCTAGCCAACGGTCGGCGAAAAGATTGTAACCAAGAGACCACGATGCGGTGCTATTATGTCCGTACACAGCCTGCAGACTTCCGGTAGACGGCGATAAAGCAAGAGCCTCCCATTCTGAAATGAATTTTGATGCTTTTCTCTGTGTGGGACAAGCAAGAATTTTAGGGACTATGAATGAGACAACGGTGTTGGATCAAACCTTGTACATGTGCGCATCTGCAGTCTGTCCTAGAGCAATGCTGAGCTCAGACATCGCGCCGATAGCAACGATACCCTTGATTGCTAGATTTGTCTGATTTGCGAAACTCCGGTGATCGGCGGAGGTTCTAGGTTCAGATCCAATAAGTATTTGGAGGCAAAGGTAGTGCTGATACCCACTGGTTCGTTGTGAACAAAGTATTATTGATGAGATAGTTCGTGTAGGATCTCAATAGCCCGTACTACAGACAGTGTAAACATGAATTTCGGATAGGTGACAGTTCGTGAAAAGGCTGGATAAACTCACATATTGACCCGCAAAACTTCCATCCCCAGTAGTACGTGCGTACGCGTACATCATGATCAACATGTTCGCAGTTTGTTCCACGCCTTGTTGAGAGGAAGAATTCAAAGAAGCATGTGCGATCGGGTAGCCTGAACCTGACAGCAAATATCAACAGTGCCCACGACGGTGTAAGTGTGGCAATTGTACCTATATCACTTGCAGCAAAGTCCCTCGTGTAATCTGCTGAATCCTGAAAGCTGAGGAGCGGCTCGAGAAGCGGTCGACCAAGAGTGGGATCAAGGTACATAAACATAGGGAAGGACGCAAATAGTGTCTCGACAGGATTTACTCGGCTAAGTACAAGGCAAATTTAGCGGTACGTTTGACAGCAACGTACAATGGACATACCGTGTTTCAGAATTGCCAGGACCACCGTGGTTCTTCATGAACGCCAAGCAGTCAGACGAGTTCGCCCCTAGCGTTATTTCGACCGCTCCGTAGACCTGCCGAGCTGCGAGGGACACGATGTCGGCGTAATCAAGTGAGACTGCTCGTGCGTCAGTCAGGACTTTCTCGTCTAGGTCGTCTGCTCGTTGTGACGCATTGGTGAAATCGTCCAGGAAGTTCTTGATCTAACGGGCACTGTAATCAGTTCGTCTGTTAGGGCAAAAGTAAGAAATCTAGACATACCAAGTCCGCGTCGTTGGAAAAGGTGTTGCGATAATACAGGATATGATCTAGGGTGTTTCCGCCGAGATCAATGGTTCGTACAGCGGTATTGGTAGGACTTCGAGTGAATCCAACGGCCCAAACAACGGGGTCCTTGGACGATGTAATGTTGCCCAGATCCTGGGCCATACCGAACACAGGGGATCCGGGTCTACAAAGTGAATCAGTACATCAATACTGATGCTAAGGAGGCCCACATTAGCGTTAGGAGAGGATATTACTTTGCGTGGATTCCACGAAAATCAGTGTCGTTCTGGTTCGTAAGGTTACCGTGGACGATGAACTGAGAACGTAGGGCGGCATCAGCTCCGGTCTGGTAGGTCAGCCCATCGACCTAGAGCCAAACATAGCAGTGAGCGAAATGGCCGGATACACTATGTACGAAGCCATACCATTTGTGCCGCATAGTAAGAAGTGCCCCAATGTGCCTGTTGCTGAGTCTCGTTTAGGACGATAGGCTGAGAATTGACTATCGCGTGATACACATTGTCGGAGGTGACGGCTGTAATCCAAGTAGCACTGCTATCGGCACGATCTGGGGCAGTCCACTCTGCGAAGTTGTATCGTTTGGTAGGTGGCATAACAATATGCTTCTAGAAGCGTGCTCACCAGCAGAGATGTCTGAATAGACTTGAACATTGTGGGGTTTACCATCCGCCGAGGTCGCGTCCACATACATATAGCTGAAAGGAATCGATTGACGGACCCGGTCTCCAGGCTATAAAGGATTTCTTCAACATGGCATTTGAGGACACGTAGTCAGGACTCACTTCGATTGGACTGAGAAACGTAACATTGAGGACCATCGGACCGCAAGGAATAGTGAAAATCGTACGGGTGGGTGTGACACTGACAACCGTTGTGTTCGCCACAGTGACTGAAACATTCGGTGGATTAGCGTTGCCCAGCCAGCGGTAAGCAGCACCGTCCACTCTGGCAGCACCAAACCACCCCAAAACTTGTGGCTAGAGCGAACACACTTGAGTACGCCACTTTGGCAGGGTTGCCAAATAGTAAACTCACAGATGCTGGCCATGTAACTGGCCACTGATTGAGCGGTGCCTGGTCAGTTGTGAGAGAAGATTCCCAGGCGCTGAGGTAGGGTGATCGGACGGCGAGGGGTAAAGTAGCGGGAGAAAAAGGGTTCTGAGCATGAACTAAGCATGAATTAAATAATGACAAAATGCATGTCATCCAGCATGGTAAAACGAGTGAATTAAAAAGAATGGTAGCCATAGGAGGAGCCGCTTGTATGCACCGGGCAGGAGAGTGGCTCTTCGTAAGGAGTGGAAGACCGAGCAGCTAGGGAGAGGGGCGTGGCTCAAGGCAAGCTCAGGCGGGGGAGTTCGTTGACTTATTTAAATCGGAGCTGAATAAACGTTTGAATGGATACGAACCGGCAGCCGTTAATGCGGTGAAATACATACCTATGTAAGGTGGCCGGCGCTGATTTAACGACATGTTGGCCGAAGCTTATCGTTTGACAGCGTGGGCAGAGCTATTACACGAGGCTCAGTTTTCTCCTTTCATAAACAGTGGCATGCATTTTTTGTAATGGGGCAAAACGGTTTATATAGCCCAGGTCAGGTGCTTCCAGCCCGAGTACGGCCAGTATCTCAGTAAGTGTCGCATACTTACGACCTTGCGAGTGTATTGACCCTTACATTGAGGTTTCTGTCATAAGAAATATGAGCATAAGTGTAAATTACACAGGTACACGATGCGCTTACGACTCGTACATCCGTTGTCCATCAGCAAATCTGACAACCTGTTTTGGCCAGTTTGGGCCAGTTTGTTCGGTTTTTCTCAGTTTCGAAGAACGGACAGTTCGGGCGAGTTTGAATTTTGGAAGAATATTTGCCCAAACTCAGTGAAACTCACAGGAACCGCGAAACTGAACGAAACACGAATATCAGAAATGCCAAAAAACATTACAGTCGACGTAAACTACCAAACTGAACAAAGACGTGAAACTGTGTTCTCTCTACAACAGCACTACTGCTACTCTGATGATTTCATCAAAGACACGACTCCGCATGTACGGCCCAATGCTGCTCTGCGGCACTGGTTCCCTTACTAATATTCACCGTCTTTCATCGCGTGTACCATTCTGGCTGTGCCCCCGGTGAGTATAAGCACGGCGGCTCGCTATCGCAGCTCCGTACCCGTCAACGACGAAAGGTCGCGCAATGGCGACGATCTTGTCGGTCCAAGTAAAGGAACACCGCCGCCGTAAGACTCGAGTTTAGCGTTAGCAGCAAGTGTCATGGGCCGGCCCTGCTGTTTAAATCGTCGCTTAGAGGTGTGAACCTCATGGCGGGCGGGCACAGAAGTAGGGAACGAGTAAACTCTTGAAGGTCGCAGGACGTTCAACTTTATAAGTCAGACGATGACGACGACGGGATAGGCCGAGCGGAGTTGAAAATCTGAATATGATCGAAGCGCGTCGCGTCCAGTCGCGTCGCTCTCTGTCGTCCTTTCTTCCCGCCACGACAGCGACTCGTGTCGTCCCCCGCTCTTGTCGCACCTTTCAAGGCCTCAACTCTGCATTCTACCTAGGCCGCTGGAGACGCAATGGCTCTTCGCTAGGATTGATGTAGTCTGAGACGGTGAGAATTAAGACAGCGGACAGCGAGCGGCGAATGGTAAACTCGCGACCGTGATTCGGTTTTAACGGTCAGCTCGACATCTTACTTCTTATGTTCTACATAATCAAATCCTGTTGGTGTCTAATCTCACTTTTCACTGTAGCTCGTTAACAGCCTCAAACATCCCCTGCAACAGCGGTTCTCTCTGCTGTGCCCGCTGTGTGTCATTTTTCCTGCGGCCGTGACTCCCACCACGCGGCTTTTAGTATGTTAAGTTTTGTGTTATCTTGATTTGTTGGATTACGGCTCGGGCGGCGTGTTTTCGGATGGTCGAGAGGTCGGGATTTTATGACGAGACGAGGACGCGCTGTAGCCGTGAGCATGGTGGGTGTCGATGTCTCTGTATATGTAGCATGTCCTGGATACTGTACTGTAACATCATGTATTTACCATGCAATGTACTATATACTATATGAATCTAGCAGTTCCCCATCCTCACGAAGGTCGAGAACCACCGCAAAGCCTACCAAAGCCGCGCAAAAAGCCCCAAAAATCGCTGAAATAATCGGATGCTATGCATTCCGACTAGCAGTTTGAATGTAGTTTCACCCAGATTCGTCAAACTACAACCGAGTTTGCAAACTCCGAATTTCCTTTCAGAGTTTTCCAGATCGAAAGTTTCGAGCAGTTTGAGGCCGCCCAAACTTACCCAAACTGGCCCAAACTGGCCCAAACTAGATTGTCACATTTGCTGATGTCGTGTGATCAGGTGTCAGGAATAACCCCGACTCTCGAAATTCCATGATGAGCGCCGCTCGTAATGATGAACGAGGAGGACGGAGCTTTTGAAGCTCCGCGCAATCAGTCCTTGCAAGAGCACAAGTCCGGATGAGTTGGGCAATCAGCAGAACTGTGCTCCGTATGTGTGATCTCGCGTGAAGGAGCGTGAACTGTCACGGAAGCAACGCATTGAACCTTGACAGGAGGACAGGTTTCCTCCGTGCTAGGAAAAAGACTAGGGAGGTGCCGAGCTGCTCAGGGAAACACAAAAGAGGAACATATCATCATTATTGGCCGCAAGCCGTCAAGCAGAGGTGAGAGAGAAAAGGACATTCAAACAAAAGATCCGAAGGCCGCGGGTTTTTGCGGGAAAATATAATTCAAACTCCGAGATACGAAAGCGGTCTGGTTTATGAGGAAAATATATCGCATAGGAAAAGAGCGTTTTGGTCCTGCAGAGTGGCACAGTGCCGCCACCATGCCTATTTCCTCGAGATCGCGCGCCGGCATAGCAACAGAGAGCAACCTTTCTGACATGCCATAAGTATTCTATGTCCTAAATCGCAATAACCTGTGATTTTTCTCGTAACATGACGTGACAGAACCGCACAGACACTTCAATTTTCCTGACACGCCATCGACTCGGAACGCTGGACTTTACAGCCTGGGCTAGTACTCAGTAAGGGTAGCATCCATCGCTTACTACACACGAGCTTGTTGAGCTTGCTCGCATTGCCTGACATCTAGGCATGGTGTCAACGCCCCAAGTCCCTTAGATGACAAGGACCGTCCGTGCGCCGGTGCCAGGCGGCGGGCCTAAAACAATGGCACTTCCTAATTTGGTACGTCCTTTGTGGGCCTCAGATCGCGGCTGCGGATGCGGCACCATGTTGGCATGTCAACGTCAGGTTGGATCTTGAAAAGCGGACGTGGCATCTCACGCACAATATAAAAGCCCACCCTTGTCCATCTCTCTTTCCCACTGGCATTACTCCCCTCATTCTCACAACCCACCCACACCCACCGTCCACTCTCTGAAGACCTTCGGTCGCACAATCCCACTTCAAGCGTGACAGCGTTCTATCTCGACATCATGGCTAGCGAGAACCCTGCTTTCGACCCCCAAGCACAAGCTGCCACCACCCCTTTGAACCCTCATCTGGACGCACACATTCGCACTACCATGAAGACGCAGGTAGGCCAGCTCAGTGCAAGCCTCGAAAATAGCTACCGCAACGTTGCACACCTATGCGACGTCAAGCAACGCGCTAAAACCCTCCTCGACATCAACACCGAGGATTCCTCTTCAGCGGCCAAAAAGACGCAACTAATCGACCAACAGCTGGGTCTTCTGGAGGAAGGCCTCCGGCGCGGTTGGACTCTCCTGGATATGATGCGAGGGTCCCTTGGACAGCTAGTCTATGCAGATTATCTTTTCCGTCCTCCGAGCGACGTCGAACTTGCGAGCCTCCAGGAAAATCTCAGGCTCATGAGGGAAAAGTACTTGGCTGTGATTCCTGTACGAATACCCATGTTTACTTCGGATCCGGACTATATGATGCTCCAGTACTCGGCGGGGCCAGATGGAAACGGCACGATAAAGACGCAAACGGAGGCTTTCCTTGAACAAATCAAGAGTTTGGAGTACTCGCTCGGGCAGGCGGAATCTCTCGGGTTCGAATGGGTTGAAAAGACGATGGATTTGGAGACAAAAGTTGAGACTATGGAGCAGGAGAATGGGAGTTTACGGAGAGAGGTAGAGAAGTTGAGGCGAGAGAATGAGATGCTAGCGAAAGGAACAGGGCTTGTATAGAGGAGGGTCGAATGAGAGTGTTGTTTACTGAGACCACGAATGTAAGACCTTTGGCGGAGAATATGACATCGAGCGAGCGACTCATTGGAAGAGGATAACAATGACACAATGCAAGCGCCACTGATGTCCAATCGCACTGACTGACGAGAAGGAGCCCATATACACATTTTAATATATAGGCTGATGTCGCCCCGATAAACCGACGTGTGGTAACCCAGAAAATCATGCTGAGGCGTAGGGTGGCAATGATACGTACCGTATATATCCTGTGCGTCAAAATTAATTTCACATTGTTGAGTGGAATACGAAAATGTTGGACGCACAAAACACAGTGCGCTCATGATGAGCGTGAGCTAAATCCGTATTACAATGATTGTCTTGATTAAGACCTGAAACACCGAAGTAGAACAAGCCTTCGTTATCCAGGTCGCCACAACTCGGTCGGAATGATTGCTCGAGCGCATAACATCAATGGATGTTCGATTAAAGAGCTTTTGCACTGAAATATAGCCAAATGGTCCAAATTTGAAACGGAGCTAGGACCTGATGGATCTCATACATCAGCGTTATGTGCGGCGCGTTGCCTACCGGCAGTAGCAATCGTGTCGTCGACTGTGAACATAAACACAGAACTGAATAAGAAGAAAACGAGCGTCAATCCACAGAACTGAGAGGGTGCCATGCGAAATGGTGTGCGCTGGCTCGAATAAGTAGTAGTGCACAGTATTGTCCCCTTCATGAAACGCGCACCCGCACTGAAGGGCCGAGCTGATGATCACTGGAGCAACAAGAGTGTGGTGGAAACAAACACAAATGATAGTATCCTGTGGTTGCGAGACATCAACATCAGTTGAACGGGCGGGCCAGCCTGGCTGAGGGCACCGTCGTTTCCGCCTGCCGGTGCCACGAACTAAATCACCCAGCCATTTCCAAGATCACGAGTGTGGAAAGGTGCCTCAGCGCTGAGTGTATTAGAAGAAACTAGCAAGGGGACGAACTTGAAGGATCGACCGTTCGTTGCAGCGACCGTAGAACTTGAACGACTTGATTGTGCGATTCCTCCAAAATTATAAGACCCGGAACCCTCCGAATCCCGACGCGATGAACGGGACGCCACACGCCACACATCGACTACGACTTTCATCCAGTGCCCACATCGGCAAGAACTAACTAATTGTCGACATGGACCCTGTCCCACAAAAGAGGCCGAGGTAGCAGACAAGTATATGCGTATGAACATGTATATGTACATATGAAGCACAGCAAGAGAGCGACGAAGAAGCAGGATTCGGCACTGGGTGGGGTCAGAGAGAGATCGAGCTCAGATTCGTGCGTACGCTCGATGAAGGAGGAACTTTAAGCTTAAGTACAGTGGAGATCAGTAAATGGGCTCTAACGCGTAAGTCAGTAAGTAGTGCGGAATGGGACCTATATACGTGTCAACGGACGTGGTTTCGGGATGCAAAGAAGGGGTCAGCGGTCGGTGTTGTTGACGAAGGTTGGGTGGAGTGAGGCACCAGGGTGAGAGCAAAGAATGAGGTCGCTTCACGAAGTATGAGGAGGAGCGAAGATTGGGATGGTAGACATGATTACGAGTGAGATCGGAGGAAAAGGTGCAGAACGGCGATTGGGGTGGTCGGATGGATGGGGTGATGAGTGGATGAGTGATATGCATGGTCAGGCATGATTATGGAAAGTCATCTTGGGGGAGACGGGTCCGGGTTCAAGCAGAAAAGGAGAAACGGTATGGAGGTATGGACAAAGCGCTGAAGGGTATGAACTATGCGAAGTGAAGATGCACCGAGAATGGGAATGGATGATAAACAGAAGAAAGGCTCGAAACGATGTGTATATGCGACGAAGAAAGATTATTAGGACGACTATAAATTAATACCAATGTATGATGATGCGATATCATGTGTGATGCATGTCGATGTGTGAGGTGAGTGGGATGCAGTCGTGCGGGATGTCAGTGATCAGGGGCAAGTGCAAAGATGGAGAAGATAAGGAGTGAGAATGCGATGGGGAAATGAAAGTTGTAGGAGGACGCAATGAAATGGTAACCGGGATAAAGATATTACAGGTGGTAAGATGGGAGCAAGAACGTGACGGAATATGATACCTGCAAATGATGCAACATGCAAAGTCTGGATGATAGAGGGAGGGCAGGAAGAAAGCACCACAAAAGAAAATGCTGCAAGAATGGATGGATGGGCCAGAAAATGGTTGGGAACAATAACTGTGAGCACGGTGCAGAATAACGGGATAAGCAAGGGGAAATGGTTTGACTTCGAGTGTGGTCGCAAGAAATCGGTGGACTTCGCCATGCCATGCAAGAAGTCAAAGAGAAATCCAAACCTCAGCGTTCGCCAACGACGATCCCCGGCAACCATTCATCCCTCTCATACCTTCTCTGGCCATGAGTCAACCCCGCCTCAAGGTCCCTCTCAATATCGTCTAAGGCCTCAATCATAGTGCCCAACGGCATCTCCAGCATCTCACCTCTCGCCCTCCCACCACCCATCTGAAAGTCCGGCTCGAACAACATATGTCTCTCCGGTTTCTGTGGCACCGGCGCAGCCACAAACGGCAGAGATGCGGAATGAGCATGGCCGTGACCGGGATTCGTAGTAGATGGTAAAGGACTCCGCGACGGGGACGGGGGAGAGACCGGAAGAGGTGGAGGCGAAGGCATCCTCGAGTCCTTCATATCGTTCTCCAAACCCTGATCCAAGACCTTCAACTGCTCAATACTCTTCGTCCTCAACCTGATCCTCGGATGAGGAACCTCCAGCGTCAAACCACCCTCCTTCGGCGAGCTCGTTACCGAGCTTCCCTCATAGTCATCATTCGAAGGCGAAGGCGACAGTGACATCGGGAACAGTTCTGAGGCAGAAGGGTACCTTCTCTCCCTGTTCGCTCTTACGACCTGACTGTTTGTCATGCCGGCCGCGCCAATGGGTTCGTACAGAACCAAAGGAGAGCTCCTGAATGGTTGGCCCAGCCCCAAGTCTTTCATGCCCGCTCCGCCACAGAATTGACGATTCGACCACGCCCTTCGTTTGGACTTGATCTCGAGTACCGTCAAAAGCTGCTTCGTATCCGACTCTACGGCCTTCTGCATTACATCCATATGCACAAGTAGCCTGCGTAGATGGAGCGATTGTCTCGTGAGGCCGACATATGTATCGATATCTTGTTGCGTGAACGCGGGTGGCGAAGGCGAGCGCGGTGGTCCAGACGACGAAGACGATGTGGCGAACTCTCCATCTGCATCTGCATCCGAACGGGCACTCCAAGAACTGATCGAGTTCTGTCTCCACGAGGTTGGCGTATGCAAAGGTGTATGAACCGAGGACCCGTCCGTATCCGTGCTCAAACTCCTGCCATCCCCGCTCTCCTCATCACAATCGAACAAAGCAGCCTCATCCACCTGCGTCTGACTCTCAAAGTGATGCGAGTCCTCATGGTACATCCCCATCGGGTCGCCCTCGTCCATTGGGAACGGCAAGAACTGCCGTAAATCGGGTACAGCGCCACCCGCTTGGTCGACTAGAGCAGACATGTGGTCGGAAGCGCGCCGTAGCATGGAGTTGACTATCCATGCCGAGTAGCCGGAAGGGTGGAGACGCTCTTTCAGCTCAGAGACGATGAAACGGCGGTAAGCGTCCATGAGGGCAATTCGTGCACGACGACGGAGGATCCGCTGGGAGACTATGGGATCCGACGATGGAGGAGGAGAGCTTGGGCGAGAACATGGAGCAGATGAGGGGAGCGGTCGGATGGATGGAGCGGGAGACTCGGGAGGCGGAGAAGAGCAACGAGAGGATGACGAAGACGACGGTAGGGAGACCAGACTGTGTATCGACGCCGAAGATCAACTGAGGTTTTTCACAGGATGAGGGCGAAGAAAACATACGCTACCAGGGACGCTAGCAACGACCTTTGCTTCTTGTGCTTCACAGACTTTGAAGGTGTGGGTGGTCGGGTCTCGGTCGGTTTCTCGACAGCCCTCTCTTTAGGTGCAGAAAAGTCCATAGTCGACAAGTTGACATCCTTAAGGATACCCTCCAAGGTGATCAAACAAGTCTTATCCATCAGAGGCCATTCCTGGACGGTCTCGTCGATGAAAAGTGCCCGAACAACTCCTCTCGTCATATCAAAAGTGACCTCAGCCAATATAGTTGAGATCCACGCCGCCTTATCCAGGGAATGAAGATCACGGGGAAGCTCGAGCTCCTCTACGGCAAGACGTTGCAGATAGGCGTTCCAAGATGGCGGACATGGGAGATCGAGGGGAAGGTGAGGAAAGGAAAGTGTAAATAGGACACTGGGGACCTTGGAGTCGGGTAGAATCCGAAGCAACATGCTGAGCGTTGGCCACGACAAGGGATAATCGAAGAATTTGCAGATATATCGCAAGAGCAAAGGGACAGATCGATACTCGAGCGTCTCTCTTGTGTAAATGGCTGGAGTAAGAGCAGTCAGCGGCATCGTAAACATCCAAAGGGCGGCTTGACATACAGGTGCAACCAAGTGTCCAACTATACTGCGGAGGTTGAGGTCCGGGTCGCCAATGAAGCTGCCGTGGAGACGAGTTAGAGCGAGGATGACGGCCTGCAGGACATGGTCATCGATGGGAGAGTTTTGGCATCAGCTATCGGTAGCAATTATTTATAGTGAAACACGATCAGAACTGGGATAGTGGGTGGTGTACTCTATGGTCTAACGCTGTCGATCATTCTGTGGAACGAAGCGCACTAAGATCGGTCTTCAAAGCTTCACATAATCTGCAATTCACCGAATGATTCTTTCAGAGATTTCGGATCACAAAGAATCGACCAGGAGGTCTACTGCTAGAGTATATAGATTGGGCCACAGTGTGTGGCGTGCACTCGTGATACGGTCTGCAATATGTTTAATTGCGCTAAGCAGCCGTGCTTCGGGAGGCGGTGAAGTTCGATTGAAGCGGAGAGTATGCGTGATGCATTCCCGTTCGGATTTTAAGTAATGAGAAGACGAGGACTCACCAAATCCAGATGAGCAGAGCGTTCAGCGAGCAAACAACACACCAGAAAAAGGATGGACCGGGTTTTCCAGGTAAAAGACGGACGTTCGAGCAAGACCCTACAAGTTCAAAAACCACACGGGAAAGGGAGAATAGTTGTCAGCAAGAATTCCTGTGGAGGCAAAAAGCGACTCGTCGGCCTGCAGACGTGTACAAGGATTGATATCATGAAGCCTAGACATCTGGTGCTGGAATAACAACACGGTCGCGAGAAATGGAAGCGCTATCTCCGTATATCGAGAAAAGGTTGGTGAAATGGAGAGCATCAACCACTCACCGAATGGAGAACTACGATTCGGACGGTAAATATCCCGGAAGTAGGCAACAAAGCGCTTCAATGACCTATTTTTTGACGGGCCAGAGCGGGACGCCGAGACAAGAGGGAGAACGCGAAGAAAGAAAGAGAGAAAAAGGAGGGGGGACCGCCGAGGACGAGGCGAACGACGTTGAGAGGAAGGCCAGAAAGGCGAAACGAGCCTTGCCGAATCGGGAAAGCGAGGACGAACGGCTTCTTCGTCATCGGCAAAGCTTTACAAATGCCCGCTGCTCCGCCCTCGTGCTACGAGTCGGCACCGGTGCCTTGGCCAGCCCCCCTCCCATTTCAACGCTTTTCTCCCGGAATAGAGCGTCGGCCTTCAAAAACTCAAAGATCGCTAGCGCTTTGTCTCTTTCAAGTTCAAGGCCTGTATACGCCATGGTGTGTATGCATAGCATCTTGTAACTGTGGCTTAGTTCTCCCATCGCTTCGTTGGTGCCCATGCGGCCATGCCACGTTCACCTCGACCGTGGTTCTACTACTATCAGTCGTTCTCCGACTTCTTCCAAGAAGTGCCTTGTCCCTGACCTTCTCGGCATCTGCTTTCCAGCTCGTTTTCTGCCTTTACCCCTATAAAATATTACGCCAACCTTCCAGAGAATTATAGGATTCAAGATGACTCGAGTCCTATACCAACCTCTCAAAACAAAACCGTGCCAGCTATGACCGTCGTCGTCGCCTGTTGTTACAGATACCGACTTGTGCCATGTATATCGCCTTTCGTGATAATCATATCTTGATCGGAACACGGTGCCAGAGACAAGTACGTGTATAGATCAACCTGCCGTGCAATGTACTTCACTGAAGTAAACCGCACGGCGCACGCTCGACTCTGTTTTCAAGGTATATCTCTTAGGCGACTTCTCAGACTGTTTCTGCTCGTTATATATTTCGATGGGGTGTCAATTGAACTGTTCCTTAGATACCTATCCAGAAGGCAACCTGTCTCAAAGGGATCGACTGGTGTCAAAGTGGACGTTGAAGCGTTCATTGATGCCGCTCATCTTGACGTGCCAACCTGGGGTGCACTTTGTCATGAGATCTGCCTTGTGTAACTAAAATGAACCATACCAGTGCCAAACCCATAGCCTGCACAACGAAGTTCATCGGTATCCTTTGGGTTGACAACGATCGCTCCCTTTGGTCATTGACCGCCATGTTTCGCATCCGCCATTGTCGTGTTTCCCGCGTGGACGAGTGGCGGGCCCATGGCAGAGTGCCTTCGGTTCGTTTTTATATAAAGGCTCTACCTGCTGTAGGACATTTGACGCACTCACCGAGGCGAACACGCTTCCACCTCACGGACTACTTTCTTCAGCTTACCTCTTTGCATCTATCATGGCTATCTACCGCGGTGTCCAGGCACTTCCATTCGAAATCCTTTCCAAAATCTTCCTCCTCACCGATCCTCTCGTCACTGCAGGCGTTTCTCAGCGTCATAAAAACCCCTTATACGCGAACAACGGTGATCCGATCGCCCTCTCTCGGGTATGCAGCCAATGGCGTTCTGTTGTCCTCGATATACCCCGCCTGTGGACGAATCTCAACATCATGGACACGCGAAATCTCCTCAGAAGAAACGATCTGCGCTTCATCCAGACTTTGAGACTTTGGCTTGAGCTGTCGGTAAACATGCCCCTCGTTATCGAGTTTCTCACAGACATGGAGGAGGCATGGGTGTTCACCCACTACATGAATGTGCTTGGAGAGCATGCAGGGAGATGGGAGGAAGTATTCTTCACTACTCCTGGGCTTGATTTCTCGGCGATCAATTTCGCTCGTGTCGAGCCTCGGCAGCATACTTCCCTAAGCCAACCACATTCCTGCTACCCAATTCTTCGAGTCCTATCCATCGAAGCTGGTCCCGACCCTGGAGCTCTTGACGGTATCCCACGTTCATTTACCCTTCCAACTTCCTCCTTCCCGGCTCTCAAAGACTTGACGATCGGGGATTGCACTCTCTCAGGCTGGCACGCTCCCTGGTCACAACTGTCGAGTTTACACTACACTCAAGACCCCGCAGGGTCTCGCGATATAGACGACCTTCCATTTTTTGCGCTACACGACTTCCTCACGGCCCTATCTGACTGTCACGACCTAAACTCCCTCACCCTCGAGATCGTGAAAGAGATAGACGCCCATAACGTCACAGTCGCCGACAGAGTGTGTCTCACCTCCCTCACCTCTCTGTCCCTCTCTGTTCCAGAAACAGATCACCTTCTCGCCCTCCTCGGCAATATCTCCTGCCCGTCCCTCACGTCCCTCACCCTCACCACAGAGCTCCGCGATCCAGAAGAATGGGACCAAGTCATCCAGGACGCTTTCCTCCAGTTCTTGAGTCCTTGCTCGCAGACGCTCCATACACTCAGTCTCGAAGAGGGGTGCGGGATTCCTGATGATTATTTGAGGGAGGCATTGTTCGGGCTTCCGAATCTCAAGACTTTGAGGATAGGCCATAACAATATGTCGGCTTTCCTCTTCGACGCACTCACGCTCTACTTTGACTGCTTCTCCGACTCTGACGATTCGGACCGCGCTGGGCCTGGACCAGACCCGCCGAAACTCATCGCGGGATGTAGCCCCATCCTTGAGGAGCTGATGATTTATAGACCTGTCTCTACGAGTGGGTTGGCCACGGAGGTCGATCATGAGGGGAAGGAATATGGTGGGTTGTATCATGAGTTTGTGAAGATGGTGGGATCGAGGTGGAATGTCCCGACTGGTGCTGTGCATAGGGACGGTAGAGCGATCAAGAAGCTGCAGAGGTTAGTTGTTCATGGAGGTGATCTAGAGATGATGAAGCAAAATGAGGGAGGCGGGAATGGGAAGTTGTATGAGCGGCTGGATGGATGGAAGGAAGAAGGTCTGGAGATCAACCTTCACTACGAAACATGACTTGGCTCGATGGTTCATTACATTCATTTCCGCTAGAGCTCTGTAAACATTCACACCCGTTATATTTTGAATGCAACGCATGGCTGGTCCACGATATTCGTTTATAGTAATTGGAGAGAGAGAGGGTACTGGATTCTTCGTGGCCCGAAAGGCAGTAGTATTCGAACGATTTTGGACTTACCGTGAACGCCACACTTCTGCTCAAGAGCTCAAGGGTTGTGTGGCGTTGGGTGGGCAAAATTCAAATTCAACGGCGTGGCTAACGCTCCAGTCGATTCTCTGTGAAAGAATGCACCGCCATCTGTTTTGTGAGATGTACTCAATCGTATTGTATGCACCTAGCATAATAAATAGTCATCATGATCAAGGAAACCGGTAGGAAAGGACAGCAAGGTATAACTAGACAGTAGGGTAAAATCAGAGCCCAAACGGGCACCAGGAGCAAGACTCGAGGAACAGAAAGGAGTGTGGCAATGAACACAACATAGAAATCATGAGCGTAGCAACACTGAACGCGGAAAACGAGGGTTAAAGAACATAAGAATAATAAAGGGAAAGGTCAGGAGCCAGAGTCCTCCAAGGGAGTAAAATCATTCACAATCAATCGCTGTACATTGGAGGCATCTCCCTCTCCGCCCTAATCTGCTCCATCTCCCTCCTCAACCTCTCCACCTCCGTCCTCAACCCATCGTCCTGCGGGCCATCAACTGGTTGTGATCCCGAGCCTGAAGCAGTGTGCGACGAGCCTGGCCGTTGAGACGAGTACATCCCCGCTGGCAGTGCAGAAGTGCCAACGTCGCTCGTAGGGCTCATAGGCCCATGTAGAGTGAGTGGCGGCAACCCAGCCTCTGCCCTCTTCCTCGCTGCTGCGTCCATCTGACTCGTCACCACAGTTCCCGTCGCGGTCTGGCCTGCCCCTCCCGGTGCCGATTCTGACGGTGGTGCACTCGGAGTATACGCAGATCCAGAAGCTGACCGTGACCTCCCGTCCGAAGTTGACACGGACATCGGCATCAGAGGATACGAAGCGCTGTTATACCCTCCTGGTGGAGTCACACGCGCTGTTTGCGTTGGAACGACCGAACCTTTGCCTGTAGTAGGTCTCGAAGCGGCATCGGTGTTGTCAGAGTCGGCATATGGAGCCTCTGCCATCTCGAAGGGAGTCATGATAGGGCCGGAGTAGGCTGAGGTATCGAGCGTGACTGGTCCGCGGCCAGATGTGGATGTGTTGCGTTGACGGCGGCGGAAGAAGAAGATAAAGGCCACGATGGCACCAAGGCCGACAAGACCGCCAACGACGCCACCGGCGATGGCACCTGCGTTTGTGGAAGATGACGACGAAGACGAGGTGGAAGAACCAGTTGAAGAGTAAGTGATGTCCTTCGTGGCAACACTGTACACGAAAAACTGTGAGCATCGAGAACACAAGTGGACAAAAGGAGCAAAACGCACTTGAGGGCAAGTGGCGCAGCCATAGCACCCACAGCCGGACTTCCCACTCCCGAGCTTTCCGCACCACTACTAGGGTCGTAAACTGTTGCGAACGGTCCTGTGTTCGAATTGTCCGACGCAAAATTGTGCACCAAGGTAATCATCTGGTCCCTCGCGCTCGTGCTGCTCTTTCCGACCATGGCAGCTTCGAACATGTTCCACGGCGCATAACTCTTGCCCGAGATAGGATCAGAGCTGTCAACGACGAGACCGTACTTCGACGAGTCGGTGGATGCGGAGGCGATGAAGCTGGTTTGGCCGGAGAGAATGGTGGATGAGACGAGGTTGGTGCCTAGCCATAGATCGGCGAAGATGTTGTATCCGTAGCTGGAGGACCCGGAGTTGCCGTAGGAAAGTAAGAGGGAGTTCGAGCTTGAGATGGCGAGGGAAGACCACGTGTTGATATAGCTCGATGCGGTACTCTAGAAACAAAGGCATCTCAGAATGAGAAGCAAGACTTGAAGGAAGAAAGACTCTTACAGAGTACGATGAAGCGTCGCTGCTCTGGCCCAAGGCACTTGCTAGCTCGGACATGGCCTTGATCGCGATGATACCCTTGAGAGCCAAGTTGGTGCTGTTTCCTGTACTTTCAGCATCGGCTGAAGTTCTAAAAACCATGATCAGGAACAATAAGTAATTGACGCATGTTTTGAGTCTGATGGGGGTACATACTCAGTCGCAGCAGGGTAAAGCGTTGTGTTGACCAAGTTGTCCGTCCAAGTCTTGAGAAGATCATACTAGATCGTATAAGTATATCGTTAGCTCCCGCCACGACGTAGGATTCATCTCGAGAGAAAAGACCTACGTATTTGAACGCAAGATTTCCGTCTCCTGTAGCGCGCGCAGCAGCATAGGTCATAATAATCATGTTCGACGACTGTTCGATCCTCTGGGTGTGTGATTGAGTGCTTCCAGCGGCGAGAGGATACGAGGAGCCTAAACATCCCCGATATTACTATAAATCAAGATCCTGAAGGAGCATTTCAGACAACATACCGATATCCTGGGCGGCGTAAACATTGGTGTACTTGGACGAAGCCTGGAAGCGGAAGAGAGGTTCTAAGAGGAGTCTACCGAGGGTCGGATCGATGTACATGATCATGGGGAAGGCGGCATAGAGGGTCTCCACGGCGTTCACTCGGCTGCACGAAGCCACCAAAAAATCAGTAACGACGCAAGACTATGTTTCGGCGATGAAAAGACTCACTTCTCGCTGCTGTCGCCGACGGACTTCATGAACATCATAACCTAGCCAACCCGAATGTTTAGGCCTCCCTCCTAGCAAAACACGCAGAAAAAGAAATAAGAGATGGACTCACATCACTTGAATTGTAATTTCCATCCGTCCCGTTCGCCACCGTCAAAACCATCCCACCCAACGTCTGCCTTACACTCAAGCTCATCAAATCCGCATACGAGCTGCTGATGCCCCCCGCATCGCCCAAGATCTTCGCATCCAACGTGTCCGCCCTACTCTTCGCGTCACTGAAATCATCCAGGAACGCATTGATGAGCGCATCGGCGGAGGTGTAGTTCAAGTTGTAGTACAGCCCGCGGTCCTGGTTCGACCCATCCAGATCTTGGTAGCGAATTGCAGGGTCTTGGACGTAGCCGAGTGCCCAAACTATGGGTTGCGAGGTGGAGGAAATCGTGCCGAGGTCTTGGGAGAGGGCGAACACGGGATATGAGCTATGTGCAAGTTCAAGTTGAGCATTTCAATTTGGTAAGAGATAGGAGGATGGGCCGTACTCGTCAATAGCGCGATAACCTGAATCTTGGGTGTTGTCCAACTTTTGCTTTGATTGGAACATGGTGCGACAGTCTGCATCCACGCCCGTCCTGTACGTGAGTGCTGATGTCTGTCCGACGGTAAGAATTGTAAATTCTATAAGATGTATAAGATGTGAAATAGACGAACCTGCTTCATCGCATGGTACAGAGTTCCCCAGTCCGCCAACTCGCTCGTCTCGCTGAACTCTTGCGGCGATTGCAGTGAGACGGCGTGATAAACGCTGTTGGTGTCTATTGTCGTGCCCCATGTCGCAAGTGAGCTCTTATTTCCCGAGATCCATTCTTCGTGCCATTCGGAGTTAGCACCAGCCATTCTCATCTAAATAAAAAATCCACGCACCAGCAGAAACGTCGGCATAGACCTGCACACTATGAGAGTTTCCGTCCAAACTTGATGCCTCGAAATATAGATAGACGAAAGGAATTGACTGGCGAGCCCAATCTCCGGGCTACATTACGACAACGAAGCAAATATGTATTGGAAGAGATCAAATATCAGCACATCAGCGTCCGTTCGATGTAGAAGCTTCGCCACCGGATCAACCTAAATGTGGCAAAGTACATGACTTGATGACCTTCCTCGGGAAGGCCACGAAGTAGGGGGTAGGAAAGCAAAAAATAAAGAGACATTGAACGCACCTCGATAGGACTGAAGAATGTGGCATTGACCTCCATGTTCCCCGCCTTCATGGTCCACGTCGTTCTGGTAGGTGTTACTAAACACCAGATCTTGTGTCAGTGGGAATAATTGCCGTAAGATTTCTGAGTATACTCACCTGTTGCGGCGGTCAAATTTGTGTTATTCGCATACGTTGATAGACCTTGGCCGAGGAACTGATAGTTTTGGCCATCGACAGCGACATATCCCTCCCAGCCGTCAATGGTACCTCCCTATCGTGGTCAATACGCATTGTAAGTCAAGAGTACAGGGATAAGTCAAGGTGGAAGAAACACACTGCTGTAGTTGGCCAAGCTCCAGAACTCGTTGTTGCTCTGATCCATGTCGCGAAGTATGGATTCCGTATAGCCAGAGGATACGCGGCGGGTGATATCGATGCAGAGACGGAGGCAGGGGAGATGGAGAGGATGCCCGTGAGGATGACGGCCAATGTGGAGACCATGGACGTCGGCAGCGAACTGAACATGATGGTCGTCGAAAAGAAAGAGTGCAACAAGAGGGGAAAGGTTGGCCGGGATCAAGGTGGGGTGCGGTGGGATGGCACAGCCCGTGCGTATGATCTTGTCTTGAAATTAATCAGACCGGCTGCTTTAGAGTCTGGATCGCCTCGACAACACGACGAACGTAGGCTGCTGGATAGATATAGGGAACCCTCTGGAGTACAAGTTCCTACAGACACCTACGCACTGAGTTGGATCGTTAAGAGAGACGGCAGACAGAGGGTGCACCTCCTTCGCGTAGGGTGAAGCTAACAAATACGGGGGGGACAAAGACGGAAGGGCCAGCGCGCTCGAAAACGTCTCGATTTGATAGCAAACTGACATGGAAGGACCATGGGCGGTGCACTTGAGTCTAGTGATTGGATATTTAGCAGCGTGTACCGTCGGCTGATGTTCTCAATTCAAGAATTTGATGGTAACTGCACCGATCACGGTGCCGTCGACCACCTGTGGGACATGGTAGCAAAAAAGCAATGGCTGGCTGATCCCTGTGTAAGATGTAGACGTCAAGCATATTGACCAGTGTCTTTTTGAGACGATTTGGGAGGATGTACGAACATACGAGATATCGATGCTGCCAATGTCGGTGTACGGGCGCTAATTGTGGGCGCTATTACTTTGTTGCTCAATTTGTCCCGGCGCTAAAATAGTTACGTCATAAGTAAACATCCAGACTTTGCTTCCGAGGCAGTCCGAGGCCCCGGGGGAACGGTGATCTTTCTCTCAAGTCTCTAATTTTGTCATGACCGGCCCCCGGGCTCATCGAACGATTTGTGCTCTCAGAACGCAAACAAGGGACCACAACAAGAGCTACACTAGTACTATACCGATGAAGACACTAGCCCATAGCACACATCACCAAAAAGAATCATTAAGGTCGAATATACTCTTATCCAGCGGCAAGTCACCCAAGGGAGAGACATACAGAAATATTCAAAGAGTATATCAGCTGCGACGCGGCATAGATCCAAACTCAGGATTCCCTGCGTGCAACAATCTGTTCAAAATATTTCATACCAACAGTAACACCACCAAGCCATTGCATATCTTTCAGGTGGCACTGTACTTCAAAATTCAAGTCCCCGCCACACAAGTCCGTGCTGACCCAGCAACTGCCCTCAAACCGATGGTCGAGGGAGTGAAAGCAGGTGACTTACGAAAGGCATACCCGACCAGCGTCAATACCGCCCAAGCGGGCCATGTAAGTTCGATAAATTTCGTCTTTCTGGTCCCATAAGTAGTAGCCATCGAAGAACTCGGTGAAGTTCTGCCTCCGTTGCATGTTATTTCTGAATCACAATACACACTCGAAGCTGTTTACAACCGAAGCGATCTCATACGAGACGAACACGATCAAGAGCTGCTCGAATTGCCGCATGCTGCTGCGAACGAAAGGTAAATATAGATCGCAGTCAATCGAGAGCACTGCTATGGTTTGGACAGGATCTGACAGGGTACGTACCGCTAGGTAGCCCTTCTTCGTTAATAACGTTGCTACAGGTGAATGCGGGAGTAGCGTCGCTCGGAACGGTCACGTTGAAATTCTCGAAGAACATGTTGGGACATGGCGCGGCGGAGCTGCATGTCAGCTCAACCACTAAGGTAAGAGAAAGACGTTAGTAAGCAACTGCTACTTTAACAGGGAAACACAGGGACTAGGTTATTGATGTGATAAAGCAGAACATACAGGTTGCGCCTGTCGATGTACCCGTCCAATTCGACCAAGTGATGTTGGAGAACTCCAAGGTTGACGGCGCATCACCACTATAATCCCGAGGACAGAACCATCATGGAAGTGAGAACGAATGGTCAGATTTTACCGAGATTTCGTACGCACGCATGTCCGGAGTTATTTTGACTGATGAGGGTAGGGACGTCCACTTGGTCCAGGAAGAAGTTACTCAGAGTAACGTTCTGGACTAACCCTGTTCATAAGGAGAAATAAGTGTTGGCGGGCTCTGGGTAGCATTGGACTTGATGTACATACCTCCACCACCACCGCCATTAACCGGAGGGACACCGTTAACGGTGCCGGTCCAAGATTTGAAGTAAGCCTGTACGAAAAGAATCCAGGGAGTATTAGCCGTGGATCAGCGATAACCAGAGACTGGGATTCAGTATGAACGTACACCACTCTGCATGTTCGGTTGAATCGTGGAGTTTATGCGCAGAGTCTTGACGTCGTTCATCGTAACGTTGATGACCAGGTCATTCTAGCATGCCACGGACTATCAGCATCTTCAGCGAGAGAAAGAGGACAGCATGCGCGCTTACAAGGCCGACGTATTGACCGAGACTTCCGAAGGCTGGAGAAGAGGACCAGTGCCACTTAGCTTTTCTGACGCGTACTTGAAGAGGAAACAATGTCATGAACTGGAAATACCTATGCCTAAACGGAATCCAAATATAAGCCGCACGTCGAGATGGAAATGCTGTGGACTGGCTTACCGTTTCCACCGTGGCAAGTAATGTTTTGTGCTATGAGATTTGTCGAGTTCTGATTCACAAGTACCGAGTCAGTATAGGCACAGCAGCGGATTTGAAGCAGTGACGACGGACCCCTTTGATTGCGAGACAGTCGTCGCCGCAGGTAATCTAACGGCGTCCAATCATCAATACAGTTCTGGGTGGACGGTAGTAAGATGCGCACATCCCAGTTGACCATCGTAACACGGTCGGAGCGGTATGTATCAATGCCTGTAGCCGCGCATCAGGGAACAATGAACATCATTGAAAAGCCCACCCGGATAGCACTCACCATCCGTGTTAGGAACGATACTATGATCGTCATACCATGTCCACAACATCAGTAAAACAATGATTCTTTCCATGAGTAAAATGCCGAGAAAATAAACGTACTTCGTTCCAAACCCAGCAGGATCGCTATTTGTAGCATTGCACAGCATCCCATCGTACACCACATCCACTGAGTCTGCGACAGCATTACACCAGAACGGTTGCGCCTGTATCTGGAAATTCGAGATGCGGCCGTGGGTGACATTTGAGAGCGTGAGGGCTACGGGGCGTCCGTCTCCGTCGTCACGGGTTCGATTGGCGAAGAAGGACCACCAAGGCTGTCCAATGGCATGTCAGAGGACCTGTTTAGGTAGTCTATGCGCCTACGAGATACAACGTACTTGACCATTACCGTTTATACCTCCCGTGTTATGCGCGTCGACGGTGAAGTTCTCTCCCGTAATAACGAACCAGGATGCTTGACTCTGAAAGAGCAGTACCCATCAGCTAATCTATACGACAATAAATTCATGAAAGCGGCGACGAACCTGGATGAATATGACGCGGTAGGTATTGTTCGCGTTAAGCCAAAAGTCGATGTCTGGAGGGAACTAATGATGGCGCACGTCCGGTCAGCTCCCTTGCAACAGCTAAGCTGATGGAGAGTCAAACATACCGTCAAGAAGCCATGCAGATCGACTCTGCTATTCTGAAGGTCCCAGGTCATTTTGCTACGATATGTTCCAGAGCACGGTCAGATAAACGCAACATCTCTCCCTGAACGCACTTACTTCGTGATATTATACGCTCCCGGTGTAAAAGTCGTCAACCCATCATGCCCACATTCCTCGATTGCAGCCAATACCTTATTGGAGTCCGCGTTCATAAATCATTATATTATGTATTATGCTCGGAGACAATGGACTCACCTGAGGCGTATCGTCGATCCCCTCCCCAAGTGGGCTGACCGTACAATTCTTCGCAAACGTCGTCGCGTCTACCCCACGCGCCACCGTCGCAACCACCAATCCCGTCAAACACACAATCCGTCCTGCCAAGCGCATGGTGGTCCAGACGAGGTGCAAAAAAGAGGATATAACGCGAGTCGCGATCGTCAGGATTCAGGAATGCTCATGCGTCGACTCTCGAAGGATATATAGCGCGAGGCGCCGTCAGTGAGCGTATATCATCGTCATGAGGGATCAACTTAGCAAAACGAAGCAGCTGAGCGGGACGGTGTGCTTCTGAGTCTGTTCACGAGGACGGTAGGGTCTAGGAGGCGCACAGGGTCAAAAGTCCAGGGTTAGTTTGCGATATTCACAGACAGGCATGCATGATGTTCCACCTTGGAATGAAGATGCTGGTGGAACGCAGATTTTGGGCCTCAGTGGGAGCTCACACCGATTCTTCTTCCAGTCAACCTTGAGTCAAATCGACACAGAAGAGGTTCTCCCAGTGAGCTCGCAGCAAAGAAATCGAGAAGCAAAAAGGAACACATACGTACCTCTACGCCCCGCAGGACCCGAGCGGACCGCGAACTTCGAAGAAGTCCAAAGCCTGAAGCGACGTCCAAGCGCATGACCAGCAAAGCGGGGTGAAAGTACGACACTGCGAGCAAAATTAGAATTATCACATCGAGATTTTCGAGTTTAGTCGGTATGGCTGTCAGAGAAAAATCACGACGCTGATCAGACGGTGACAGCCTATCGGGTAAAGTTGAGGGGTGGCATTCATGATCCAACAGACACGGCTGCCCCGAGGGCGCTCATCGTTATCCAGCCCATATCGGATTGTACAGCTACAAGCATAAGCACAGACAAGAACATATGAGATAGAAATAGAACTGTGTAGAAGGGGGAGAAAAACACGACGGAGACGATAAAAGGGGGAAAAAGTCAAGAAATATGACCAGTTGAAAACTAGAACTGAGAGAAACTCGAGGAAAAGCGGAAACAGAACAGATAATGCGACAGACAGTTCTCAAAACATAAAGAAACGGGAAGATCCTGAGGAGAGGAATTCAAGTTCGTGCCTTACATATCATAACTCACGCGTCCCCAACCTTCACTCCTGCAGCCGAAACTGGCGCAGGTACAGGCGTAGGCGTCCCCGATTTAATCAAACCATTAGCACCATTACTTCCTGCCGAGCCCGGGACATCGGTCTGGATGGAACCCGCTCTGGGTACCATCATCGACAACGGTGTTGGCGCAGGCAAAAATGGTGCCTGTCCGGGTTCAGATCCCGATTGCACGCCACCAGGCGAAACTCCTGGTGCTGAACCCTGCGGACGCGTCGAAGGGGTAGGAGCAGAAAGGGGTGATCCGACGTGTGCGTTTTGCACGTTAACGTTCAACGGTGGTAATGTGACCGGTGCGGGCGCCACACCAGGACCAGTCATCACTGTGGCAGTCGTTGACGGTGGGGGAAGTATTGTGGGGGACATGCTGGATGAGGTGCTGGAGACGGCAGGTCCAGATGTGGCGGTGGCGTTCGGCATTCCGTCCAAGATCATCATCTTGGTTGGCGGAGGTGAAGGACCGTGTATCTTGGGCAAGGCGGGTGATATCGTACTGACCGCCATTTTCGACGTAGGACTGATGGATGAGCTCGATCCAAGACCTTTGTTGACCATGTGGGGAGGTGGAGGTGGACCGAACGGTGTGAGCGGTGTGGTAGCACCAGCAGTCCTAGGACGTTCAGTCGAGCTCGTCGAAGGGCTCGGAGGTGGAGGAAGTCGAGTATTCCGAGATGAAGCTGGGGAAGGTTGTCTCGAAACGGGGGCCGGAGCGGGCATGGGCGTCGCGTTTGAACCAGGCCCTCCAAGGCTGGACCTTCGCGGAGGTTCCGGCGGTGAAGTACTATAAGACTGCACCTCGCTCACGATGACAGGACCGCCGTTACCGTTGAAAGAGCTCCTCCTTGACTGAGTAGCCGATCGATTCTGCGCCTGTTGGTCAACTTGATGCTGGTGAGCTTGAGCCGGAGTCATCACGAAAGGCGTCATGAGCCTCTCATGTGGCCCAAGAATGTTACTGCCTCCAGGTCCAGAGGGGGGGGCTGCGGCAGACTCTTTCGCGAGTCTCTTGCCATCCTCGGGACGCCAGAGCTGTTGTCGAGTGTTTGGATTAATATTGATAATTTCGGTGGTAGAGGACCCGGAGTGAGGTCGGGGTTGCTCGGGAGCTTCGTGTACGGAATGAGGAGGATGTGGGATGCGAGGACTGAGTTGTGCCGACTGAGGCTGCGAAGAGTGTTGAGACTGGGATAGTGACTGAGCTTGTGCTTGAGCTTGAGAAAGAGGAGACATCGGTCTTGAAGCCGGACCCCCGACCCCAAGCCCATTGGGTGTTGAAGACTGCTGATGATGTCGATGAACGATGTGGTGGTGATGGTGATGATGGTGGTGGTGGTGTCCCGCTGCAGCACCCGCTGCCGCTGCGGCCGGCGATCCCTGGGACCCAGGACCCATCCTGAACTGCATATCCATCACCCTCTCCCGCTCAAGCCTCTCCCGCTCTATCCTATCTATCCTGTCCCGTTCTCTTTCCCTCTCGCGTTCACGCTGCTCATGCCTCTCCCTCTCCCTCTCTCGCTCTAATCTATAAAACTCATCATCTCGTCTCCTGCTCTCCATCTCCCTCTCCCTCTCCCTCGCCACAGCGGACGCCCCTGCACCCCACCCATTCATCTTCGGCCCTCCTCCACCTGGCCCTCCACCCATAACATGCACCGGCGATATCGACCTACTCCCCATCATCCCCGGTCCCCCAGGCCCCACCACATACCCATGTCCATGTCCATTCGTCGACGGACCCCCTCCCAAAGGCGGCAGTCCTCCCATCGGAGGCGGAGGCCCCCCTCCCGGCCCATCGAGCATATGCGATCCAGGTCCCATAGGAGGCGGAGGCGGACCTCCAGGCTGTCCTCTCCTTCCATTCAAAGACGACGACGACGACGGACCGCCGCCGCCGCCCGACGCGCCAACTCCAAGCCCCATCCCCATACTCAACGCCTCCCTGTCTCTGTCCCTGTCCCTGTCCCGCTCCCTAGGCCCTATAGACCTCGTCGGACCACCGCCAAAGCCGTCCATCATAGGTCCAGGACCGGATGGTGGCCCGCCGACGTAGCCTATTGGCATCACTTCATGTGGGTTGGCGGGTATAGGTCCGTATAGGCCTGCTGAGAGACTTCCGCCACCACTGGGTGGGCCGGGGTTCATGGGCAGTGGTCTGTGCAGCTCGTAGGCTCGTTGGTTGGCGTAGTATATTGTTTGTAGGTCGTGGGTGATGAGGTCTGGAGGGAGGGAGGAAAGAGACGGGAAGACGAGTGGTGGGGGAGGGATGCGGGAGTGGGGATGGAGGCCGTCGGGGGTGAGGTGGTGTGCATGGGTCGAGTTGGATTGGGCTTGGACGATCTCGTAGAAAGAGGGGGCGATAGGAACCTGTAGCGGACGTTCTGGCATGCGGTGCACTGTAGTCGTGGGCATTTGGTCAGTATTGCTATAGAAGGAACAACGAAGTGAAGTGAGAACATACTGGATGGTGGAGTCTCTGCTGCTCTTCGTTCTCTCTCTAACTTTCTCCTCTTCCTGTTCGTTTCTGCAATCATCTCCGTTTGCAGCTCGCCCTTCGCATTCTAGAGGGGAATAAGTATGACAACACTTGAAGTATAGAGAATACGAGACTCACATGCCACCAACTCCAAACCGCATCCTCATTCGCCCTCCGCCTCTTAAGCGTGTTTTTGATCTCCAACTCCTTCCTTCTCGCCGCGAGCTCGAGCCTCGTATTCCGCCTTTTCACCAGCTCGTCTCGAAGATGCTGCAGTTCCGGGTGATTGTCTATCCACAAGCCCACACCAAAACAAAAAGTGAACCCAATCAGCGTCTCAAATAAACGTATCATGGGGATGGAATCCGGCTTACCAGCCTCGACCATCGCCTCCTCCCAAGCCAACGCCTCCATCTTCTCCACATACACCTTCTCCCTCAACAACGCAAACTTGAGCTCGATCTGCGCCAACACATCCAACGCCTCCGCCCGATGATGCGGCTGCAGCTCCGTATCCCTCTCCATCTCCGCCTCCGCCTCTGCTTCTGCTTCCTCCTCAACTTCTGCTTCTGCTTCTACAGGCTCCTCGCCCTCCGCCCCCGCCTCATCCACATCCATCTCGTCCTCCCCTTCTTTCTCCCTTTCCTCCTCTGCGTCTTCGTACCCCGTTCCGAGACCCATACGACGCGTGGTCGTCGTCTTGGCGGCGGCTGCAGAACGAGCGCCGCGACCCCGCCCACCACGTCCTCGTCCCCCTCTTCCCTTCCCCCGCTTCGTCTTCGCCCTCCCTCTCGCTCCCGTCTCCTCAACTTCCGCCTCAACCTCCGACGGCGCCTCCATCTCCACATCTCCTTCTCCCTCTCCCTCAGCCTCCGGTTCAACCTCAGGCTCATCCGCACCCTCACCTTCCGGGTCAATTTCCGGAATAACCTCCGAGCCCGCCATAATCGACGACGCAGCCGCCACGGCCGCAATGGGCGCGACCTGCGCCGGTGACGGCGCCGTCGAATCCTGTGGCATTGGCATTGGCATGACTTTCCCCGGGGTGACCGTCCCCGTGGCGGAAGCGGAAACGGCTGGCTCTTCGATGTCGGGGTCTACGTCTTCTTCCTCGACGTCCGGGTCCTCTTCTTCGTCCGGATCGACTTCTTCTTCACCTTCGGGGTCGGGCTCTTCGTCTTCTTCGTCTTCGTCCTCTGGCTCCTCGTCGTCTTTCTCGTCGTCGTTCCCATCGTCTTTCCCATCTCCATCCCCGTCCCCATCTTCATCGCCGTTCCCGTCTCCATCGTCTCCGTCCCCGTCGTCACCATCGCCCTCATCAACCTCCCCCTCTTCCATGCCCTCCGCGTCTTTCTCTCCACCTGCACCAGGAGCACCAGGAGCAGTCCGTCCCCCACCAGCCGCAATACCCAACAACATCTCCGCATCTCGCGTGCTCGACGCGGTCACAGTTACCGCGGCAGAGACGGCAGGCGCTGCAGTTACCCGGGTACTCGACTCGGTCACAGTCACGGCGGCGGAGACGGCAGGCGCTGCGACATTGAGATTGGGTATGGGAGCCGGAACGGGAGGGGAAACGACGAGTGGGGCGGCGTCGATGAGGAGATCGAGGGCTGAGGGGGATATTTCTTTGTTCTGATTCTGGGTTGATGCTGCGAGAGAGGCGAGGTTGGGAGGGGTATCGTGGTTCGGGTTCGGGTTCGGGTTGGGGTGGGTAGTGGGGATCGAGTTGGAGATGGTAGCGAGGGTCGGATTTGCGTTGGGTGCGGTAGGATTAGTTGTTGGCTCGCTGGTAGAAAAGGTCATGGGAATGGAAGTGGAAGGTTCTCCAGACAGATTTCCACCACCAGAACCAGAGGAGGAGATTGGTAGGACTTCAGGATGCGGACGCGGTGAGGGCGCGTTATGGTTCGATGTCGGTTTGGACGTCGATGGCGTGAGTGTGAGTGGCGAGGGTGGCACGGGCGAATCTCTCTCCGCCATGGCCACATCTACATCCGCGATCTCGTCCGCTTTAGGTTCCACGTCGTCGCCCATTTCGACGTCCCCGTCTCCGTCCTTGTCCTTGTCTTTGTCTTTATGCGCTTTGGGGTCTGGTGGAGAGGCGGAGCGGGAGGATGAGGAGGAGGCGATTGAGGAGGGTAGACGAGTCGCCTTGAGACCGCGACGCGATGGAGCCTTCCCTCGACGACGGGGGATGGGGGACGGGGGGTCTGAGCTGGGGTTGTATGGAGGGTCTGCTTTGGCGGTCGTTGAGGAGGATGAGCCAGAAGAGAGCTGGAACGGGGAGAGTGAGCGTTCCAGCGAATGAGCAGATTCTGAGAAGAGGAAACATAAAGTCTGGTCAGATACGTAGCAAAATAGAGACTGAGAGGCATGAGTGGCAAAATCGAAGTGTGGCGTACGGTGATGAGCCCCGTCTTCGTCCTCTTCCTCCTCCATAGGCTTCGGCTTCCCTCTTTCTCTTTCTACCTCCTCCTCCTCCTCTTCCTCCTCCTCCTCTTCGTCATGTTCGTCAAAAGTGGACTTCGCCCTCTGAACATGGCCATAACTATTCGTCCTAGTCCCAGCCGCGATCCTGGACGAACTCGGCTTATTTAAAGAAGCCGAGGAAGACGACCTCCTATGCGTCGGAGGCTCACTATTCTTCGGATCGAAAGGATTCGGAATATTATTCCCGTCCTTCGTCTTCATATTCTTATACGCCCAATCCCAAGGCGGCTCGGGTATGAGCGACCTCCGCTTTTTAGCCTTTCGTTTCGTCGCGTCCCTGTCCCTGTCCCTATCTCTGTCCACCGGAATCGTGTCGTTCGACGAACTGACGACGGAGGCCGACGTCGCGGTGCTGCCGCCGGCTTTATGGATGTGCTCTGGCGCAGACATGGGCATAGCTGTGGATGATGATGATGGATTTGGATTCGGGGGAGACTTGATTCGAGAAGACGGCGCGACGTCTTCTTCGTCCGTGAGGTCGGAGAGCTCAGAGCCAGAGTAGCCCGCGGCTTGTTTCCCCGCGGGCGTGGACGGGTCGTCGTCGGTGGGGGGCGACGACGGATGGCGAGAATGATTATGCTTCGAGTTGGGGTCGGTTATGCTGGAGTTGACGTTGGTGTTGATGTTGATGTTGGATGGTGGGGAGGATGATGACTTTGAGAGCTCTGAGCCGGAATAGGCTACGTGCGGGGGGTCAATGCGTGTTGTTTGTCGTTCAGTAAGTACCAGAGACAGAACGGCGAAGGACATACCTTTCGAGTTCGTCTCGACGGGTTTATGGTTCGCGTTGACGTCGGACGGGGCAGCCCCGGGTAGAGCGGCGTGGATCGAAAGCTGGGATTCGTTATTTGCATTCGTCGTTGATTTCGAAGGCGGGGGCGACGGCGACGGCGTGCTGAGCGGGTCTGAAGACGCCAGTGACGCCGGCATCGTGCTAGACGACGTGGGCTCGCACTCCGGCGATGGGGACGACGATGACGATGGCGGAGGGCGGAGGAAAGGACAGGATAGGAAGGAAGCTTCAAGGCGGTTGCAGGACGCGGTCGAGCGAGAGCCGGGAACAGACAATACTCACTCGCCACTCGCCCAATCCGTGTGGGAAGATCACCACGTGGGCGTAATACGTACGATTGGCGCCCCCCTTTCACTTTCAGCCTTTGATGATGGCGGGCAACGGCGAGCTCGAGCTCAGCTTGCTCGAGTTGCTCGACAAGTGCGATAACTATGATCCTTATTCACCCACAGAAATCCTCGTCCCATTCCGCATATCGCCAGAGCCTTCGTCGCCGGCACTAGGCCTGATACGCCCACAAGTCCTCGAACAAATCGAGAAGGACATCTCGTCCGAGTCGTCGCCTTCGTCCTGTCCTTTCCGCATCTCCATCGTCCCCTCCAGCTGTCTTCATTTCACTCCAGAACTCGATTCCCCGGCGCTTAGGACGGCTGCGGTGGCCTCGTATTTGCGAAAATGGCATGAGAATGGTGTGTTCGACGATGTGATCGGGGGTAGACTCTGGCGCGACGAGTTGTACGACGTGTATGCGAACCCGTTCGGCCCTCGTCGAATTTCCGACAGACCGCCATCCGCGTATACAATACCTGATGCGCCCACGGAAGATCTTTCTCGGACTGAGACCAAAGGAGCTGTGGATGTAGATGTGGGCGATCGGAACTACTTGTTCTCCATGGAGAGAGCGGCCTGTGCGCTCTTCGGGGTCGTCACGTACGGTGTACATATGGTCGCTTATGAACAAGACGGGTATGGGCTCGGGGCTCCCAGTGTCGACTCTATCAGGATGTGGATCCCGAGACGCTCGGCGACGAAACAGACGTTAGTCTCCACCTGCTTGACGTGCGTACGGCTTGAGCTCAAAAATCAATCCACGTATCCAGATATCCCTTGCACCTAGACAATTCCGTCGCGGGTGGAATACCCTCCGGCCTCTCCCCCTCCGAATCCATAATCAAAGAAAGCCACGAGGAAGCCTCGCTCCCCGAAGAGTTCACGAGGACACATATCCGTCCTGCTGGGTGCATCAGCTATTTCCACGCGACGGCGAAGGGATGGCTACAGCCCGAGGTGCAATATCTCTATGATTTGAGGATACCGGAGAGTGAAAGTGAGGGTGAGAAGGTGGTGTTGAAACCGTTAGACGGGGAGGTCGAGTCCTTCGAGGCGAGTGTTCATGGCGAGGCTCTATCACTTGTCCTAGTGCTCATATGAATCCCTTTTATGCGTTTTGCGAGCAGCTCATGCCGCTCGAGAAAGTATTGCGACATATGCGCGCGGGCGAATTCAAGCCTAATTGTGCTATCGGTACGTTTTTCGCTTCTCCTTTTCCCTTTTCTACCGCCTGGTGACCGGTGAGCTCTCGCTGACTGGAATGGTCACAGTCGTGATCGAGTTCCTCATCCGGCACGGGCTCATCACGGCCGAAAACGAGCCTCATCTCATCGAGATCGTCACGAGGCTGCATGGGAGGTTTGGGTTTGAGCGATGGTAGGAGGGTAGGAGGGTAGGAGGTGTTGGACGATGGTAGGTAGGTAGATGTTGAAAGTCATGTTGTATGATGGATGATGTGTGGAGGTTCGAAGTACAGGCTATACAGACTATCGGGAATTGTAGCAATACATACTATGCGGCTGAGGCGGTAAAGAGAATTTGGACGAGTCGGTGTTTAGGACACTCTATGTGTAGAGTGAGATGGCGGACGAGATCCACAGAATTACTCTCCTCTGTCTGTTCTGATTAATATTGAAACTTGAAAACCCGATCGCCCGCCACACGGACTACTCAGTACTCACGCCCCTGTGGCCCAATTCTAAATTCACTACATCTCATCTCCCTGTTCCGTTTGTTCAAATCCAAAAGAGGACCTTAAATTTCTTCGAATTCTTCGGTCCACTCGTTCATCTTTTTCTCGAATCTATCATCTATGGACGTTGTTCGTTCCTGCGGCAGTCAAGTCCTTCCATATACTTACGCTTCTACATAAGCTGCCAATCAAGAGCAATCAAGACATCCTTTCTGTCAGTGTCCCGTCACTGTCATCATTGAAATTTGAATCTGATCGACGCGAACTTTCAAGTTATCGGCTCTTATTAATAAGAACACCCTAGAAGTTGAACACACCGCAAGTAAGTAGAAGAATTCATCTATGGCGGTTCTGTTTGCAAGATGTGATGCGATACCTCAGAGTCAGGCTATCCGTCACGAAGGGAGTCGAAAATCGCATGCACACGAGGCCTCAAGTTCAGAGCTCGGAAGAAGCGCGTAGCCTTTCCGGACAGCAAATCAGCGAGAGAGGAAAAATGAAGAATAAATACACGAATCATCGTCCAGCAGCCCAAGAATATCCACACCCACCTCATGGCCTCACCCCTCACCCCATCCTCCTCCATCTCACCTCCGCCCCCTCACCCACCACCCTTCACATCCTCCCTTCCCCCTCCCTCATACCAACCCCTTCCTAAATCCCCAACCCCTCCTTAAAACCTCATCCCAAACCTCATCAACATCCTCGGCACCTCCCCCTCCACCGGCGGCACCGGGTCCGCCGGGCCCACATCAAGGTCCACAACATAATAGCTAAAGAACAGAACTTTGAACGCGAGTGCGATGCCGGCGTGCAGGGCGGCGATGAGGATGATGAGGAGGCGGGTTGATTTGTTGTCTGTCTGTTTGGTTCATAAACGAGTGGGGTTAATGAGGGGGAAGGAGGGAGGGGGGTTGGTGTTGGGGGAATGGTGAGGGCGGTGGGGGAAAGGGGAGGGGGGGGAAGAAGGGGAGGGAGAAGGGAGGGGAAGAGTGAGGGGGAGAGGGAAGGGGACGTACGGAGGCGAGAACGGGATAGACGTTCGCTACGAGGAAGTAGCCCGAGAAGGCAAATGCGATACCTGTGAGTATCCAGCGCACGAGCGCGATGGGAATCACACACAGAATCTAACCACCAAAAAACAGAAATCCATCAGCATCCCTCATCCTCACCCAACCCCAAAACGCACCGAAACCGGAATCCACACAAACATCCCATACCCCCACACCCCCAACGCCTCCACAAGCCCCCACCCCTCCATACCCTCCCCTGCCCCCCCAACGCCCCAATACCTCAACACCCCCCAAAGCAACACCGGCACGCCCATCCCATACGCATACACCAATCCCACCGCCGTACTCAACAGCGCGAAATCATAGTCGACTTCCTGGGACGAGAGGTACGCGACGATAGAGGAGGCGAGGGAGGAGGTGATGAAGAGCGTGAAGATGAGGGTGGTGAGGGTCCAGAAGGGGCCGTATAAGTCGGGGGAGGGGACGAGGTGGGCTGAGGTGTAGGAGGGGTGGAGGGGGTAGAGGGTTGTTAGGCAGCGGGAGAGGACGGTTTTGGTGTCGATGTCGAAGTAGGATTGGTAGTAGTCTAATGACCAGAACGATGAACTGCGTGGTTGGTCCGCGATATATCCTTCAAACATTGTGGACGTCAATGACCCTCGCCACACAAAGTAATACAATGTCGAACGCACCTCGACTAGAATGACCCCCTCTCGTATTCGCAGATTCATCTCCTAAAAACGCTGTCAAACAAACAGTCCAGTCAATACGTCGTGTGTGAGGAAGAATACCACAACATACATTTATATTCGAGCTGTGGGGTCTCGTCTTCGAGACGCTAGCGAAACGGAGCCGGGTCCTAAGTACAGCACTTGATATATTCGTCAAGCACGAGAAACTACGCACATCATCTGATTCCACAGAAACATAAGCCATCTTTCACGCGTCGCCCAGTAAGTAGCAAGTAGCAATACCAGTGATACCCCGACAGTCACGACAAAGTAGAACGGTCGAGCTCGGAGTCGAATGTGGCAAACAACCACGACGTGGAATGATCGCACCCGCTTACAATTACGTAACAGGCGCCCATCCAACCTCTCAAGCGCACCTCGCCGCTGTGGCCCACCCAACCTTCCTCCCTTCCTCTCCCTTCGCAGTCCTGGCAGCTACATGTCCCTCCCCGTCCCCGACCTCCACTCGCACCGCACCCAGCTCGTGCTCACCGCCCTCGGTGCCGCCGCCGTCAGTGCCTCCGCCGTAACAGCCTACAACGCCTACACACGCCGGCGAAAGAGGCGTTCGTTGGACTATGATATCCAACGATCTCTGGAATTGCAGACTTCCTTCGCTGGGTCTCATTCTCACTCTCTACGACGACCTTCGGATGCCGCTGTGAAGGGGAAGACTAAATACGGTGGTCCGGGAGTAGGAGTGGGAGTGGGAGTGGGAGTAAGAGAGGAGGAAGAAGAAGAGAGACAAGAGATCGAGCTGGGAGGGTACGCATACGACGAAGAACTCGTGCGGGAGCAATTAGCGCGTAATTATGCGTTTTTTGGAGAGGAGGGGATGGGGAAGGTTAGGGGGAGTAGTGTGGTTGTTGTGGGCTGTGGAGGGGTGGGTAGTTGGGCTGCTGTTATGCTTTGTCGATCGTTCGTTTTCTCTTGCCTTTCCCTCCTCTCCCTTCTCCTTTCCCTTCACTTATATCTGACTTTAAATTTTGATTTGATTGGACTGGATTGGATTTTATTGGATTGGGACTACTGTATGGGAATGGGATACCAACACCACCAACAGAGGCGTCTCCAAAATCCGCCTCATCGACTTCGACTACGTCACCCTCTCCTCGCTCAACCGCCACGCCACCGCCTCCCTCTCCGACGTCGGCACCCCCAAAGTAGCCTGCGTCGCACAGGCCCTAAAGCGAATGGCGAAGTTCGTGGAGGTCGATGCGCGGATCGAGTTATGGAGGGCGGATGAGACGGGCGCGGGGTTGTTGGAGGGAGCGGATTGGGTCATTGGTCTGTCCTTCCTTCACTGTTTCTCCCAATATACGACGGGTTGTGCGTAGGCTGATGAGGTGGAATGGAACGCACAGATGCGATCGATAATATAGGCACCAAAGTCGACCTGTTAAAATACTGCGTGCAGCAGAACATCCAGATCTTCTCCTCCATGGGCGCCGGCGCAAAAGCGGACCCCACCCGCATCCAAATCGCAGACATCTCAGAAACACTGTACGATCCCCTCGCGCGCTCTGTCCGCCAGCGTCTCCGCGCATCCGGAATCACCAGCGGCGTGCCCGTTGTGTATTCTACTGAGGTGCCGGGCGAGGTGGGGTTGTTGCCGTTGAAAGAGGAGGAGTTCGAGAAGGGGAAGGTGGGTGAGTTGGCTGCTATTGATGAGTTTAGAGTGAGGATTTTGCCGGTGCTTGGTGCGTCTCTCTCTCTCTCTCTCTCGCTCTTACTATACTAGTGGTAGTGTGTGCTGATAGTGCATTTGTGGCGTCGTGGAATTACAGGACCCCTACCTGCGTTGTTCGGCCTCCATGCAGCGACGTATATCATCTGTGACTTAGCCGGGAAACCCCTCGAACGGCCTCTTCCAGTGCGGCATCGAAAGAAGTTGTACGAGAAATTGTATAAAGATCTATTGCACCGCGAACAACGTATCTCCGGACGTCCTATCAAGTGAGCTCTCCCTCCATTTTTTCTCCCCCTCCTCTCCTCCTCCCTCCTCTCCTCCTCCCTCCTCTCCTCCTCCCTCCTCTCCTCCTCCCTCCTCTCTGCCCTCACGCCTGGAACAACGCTCTCACACCCCCCACAAAACACAGTAAACTCCCCCTCTCCACCCCCGACATCGCAACCCTCTTCGAAGACATCTCCCTCTCCCGCTCCATCCTCCCCCCACACCCCACCTGCTCCAAACCCGCGCTCATCCGCTGGGACCCCGCTCTCCCTCTCTCGCTTGAAAATGTGGTGGTGATGGAGGATAGAGATGTGGACCGGCATTTAGGGGAGGTGTTTGGGGTGGGGGTGGGGGAGAAGGTTTCGTTTGATGCTCCGGAGGGCAATGACAAGGAAGGGGATGAGAGTGGGAGTGGTGAAGAGAGGAGTGGAAGTGGGAGTGGGGAGGAGAGGAGCTGGGAGGACGTGAGTCTGCAGACGACGACGACGACGGGTGCGGGTCAGAGGAGTGTTATGGTAGACGCGCTCGGGGAGAGATTGAGGAATTGGAGGAAGAGGGTGGGGAGGAAGCCTGGCGAGGTTTGGGGAGAAGAAGTTGTGGGTGTTGTGGAGAGGAGGAGGAAGGAGGCGGAGAGGTGGAGGGTTTGGGCTTTGTAGATATGTGAGGTGAGACCTTTTAGTTGCGATTTTGTTTTGTTTTGTTTTGCCAATGTGCTGATTGGTTGTGGTTGTGCAGTGCTATTCGTTGGGAATAGGACGATTTGCATGTATCTTCATTGTGGGCTGCAGCTATCTGATGCCTGGAAATCTCTAACAAAAAGTGGATAAGACGCCATCTAATCATACATGGACATAAGCTTCTGTTTGCCTCGGAATCGAACGAGACGCGAATACGCGAATCAGGAAGTCGAAAAGACGCGTTTGTTTGGCACAAGACCACGCACCGACGTAACATTCAGCGCTAAACCGACAGCTTCCATTCATTCATTCATTCATGCGTTCATAAAACAGAAAACAGAAAATAGAAAATCACATACATAAATACCCTCCCCACTCCTCGCTTCCTCCTCACTCCGCCCCCGCTTCCCCATCCACCCACGCACCATCCACCCGCCCTCACCACTCTTCACTTCACAACCCCAACCCAACCCCAATCCCATGTCCTCCCTCCCCACACGCCTCGCCCTCGGCCTCCTCTCCACCCTCTTCAACACCCTCATCATAGCCGGCATCACCCTCTGGGACCTCTCCCTCATCCTCTACAACCTGGTCGCGCCCGCGAGGGCGGTGGGCAAGGTCACGCCGGTTGGGTATGCGGGCGAGGGGGGTAAGTGGCCGGAGTGGAGAGAGCCCGGGGAGGGAGATAGTCGGTGTTCGTGTCCTGCGTTGAATGCGATGGCGAATCATGGTATGTGTGCATTCAAACACCCCTCTACATCTGCCTTCGTCAAATTCGTCGATGACATTCAACTGACGTCCACCTGAACGGCAACATCGTACGTGCAGGCATTCTCCCCCGAAACGGCCGCAACATCCCCTTCCGCACCCTCTCCGCCACCATCCGCCCCACTTTCAACTTCGCCCCCACCTTCTGTGTCTTCGTCCCGCGATACATGGCGGGGATCTTGGGACGGAATTATTGGACGGATAGTCTCGATTTGGCGGATATCGATGTGCATAATGGGATAGAGCACGATGCGTCGTTGTTGCGTTAGTTTTTCATTTCCTTCTCGTTCTATTCAACTTGTTCGATGAGGATTGAGTGATTGAATAGTTAAATGGTGGCGTTGTTGTGATATATAGGCGAAGACGCCAAAACATCCCCGGACCAATCCCGCCCCTGTCTCCGCCTCGTCGCCCAGCTCCTCGACTCCGCCACCGGTCCCCCTCCCGCCTCCAACCTCAATGGCAATGGCAAAGCAAAAGAAAAGTCCGACGACGACAACGAGAAGACGTTGACGGTGGCGGACCTCGCAAGGGTGACGTCCCAAAGGAGGGCAGAGTCGAGGCGGGAGAACGGACAGTTCTCGTTGAGTACGTTCCATAAGATGTTTGGGAGCTCGAAGTGCGTTTTTCTTCGACTCGATTGTGTTTTGAACTGTCTGCGAGTCGTTGCTCAATGCTCATGTCCTCGTTCTCTTTCATTTGTGACGTGTGGCGTACAACCCCTGTGGCCCATCACATCCCACCAACCCACCCATCACACCTGACTACACACCCCCACAGCTCCGCAACCCTCCTAACGATCTTCGGCGGCCGCGTCTCCGACCTATCCACTTTCCTGACCGAAGAAAAACTCCCAGACGGTTGGGAATCGAGGATTAGGAACCCGATGGGGCTTACGATGGGCGAGTTTCAGTTGACTGTGTTGGGGATTGAGGGAGGGGTCGAGGGGGAGGTTGAGGGGGCTGTGAGGGGGTTGGTGAGTTAGGAGAGGGGAGAGGAGGGGGAGGGATGGGAGGGGTGTTAGGGGGGAGGGAGGGGAGGGGGGTTGGATGGAGGGCGAAAAGGGCGAGGAAAGGGTTTGGAGGGAGGGAAGGTTGTTGTATTGTATATACGCGTATTCTGTCCCGTTGAAGCTCTGAAGATATGCTTGCTTTCTTGCTTGAATTAGTCGATTGCCGAGAACGGCGAGCCGAGTCCGAATCACGCTGCCTGCCCATCCTTGAAATCGAAACCAAACGATCGCCCACGGGAAACCCTCAAACCAAAAACATACAATTCACCGGTCAAAGAAAAAAGAAGATTCCACTGTAGTGCTACATAGCGAAGAGAAAAAGAGAAAAGAGAAAAAGAAAAAATTCCTTCCTCTACAAATAATAAAACAACAACAACAACAACAATAACAACAAAACGCGGACTGCACGAAACACCACCTCTGGATGTATGTATCACCAACCAATCGAGCCACCAAGCTACCTACATCCATGATCCAAGGCGAAGGGAAGGAAGATTGGGATATCAGACCTCAGACGAAGATGCCGAGGACGTCCCTCCTCGATTTGGAGTTCGGATCGAAGTATGGTTTTTCGCCGAGGCTGACGACGCGGTTGCCTTGTCTGTTCTCGACGTAGTCGTTTCTGCACAAGGGAGCAGCGGGTCAGCATCACGATATCACACGAGGGACGACGAGAGAAAGATGTGAAGGATGAGGACGAGACGGATAAGGACGACGAAAAGGTACAGGACAGGGAAGAATGAGAAGGAATGGTGACACATACGTAGCGGTATGGAAAGACGACCGATTATCCCAAATCGCCAGATCATTCTTGTTCCACCTGTATCGCACCTGGAGGTCATGGTTCTCTGAGATATGGCGGAAGAGGTATTCGAGGATATGGTCTGATTCTTCTTGGCTGAGTTCGACGATGCGTTTCGTGAAGCTGTCATTTCATTCCAAAGTAAGCCTCGAGGAAGTGATCGAAGGAGGAAAGAGGCGGGAGGAAAGAGGCAAGACGAGACGAGACGAGCACGCACCTTTTGTTGACGTAGAGGCATTTGAACCCAGTCACGGGGTTCGTACGAATGACAGGGCTGGTGGGGTGGGACAAATCAAAGGTTTGCGTCGAGTTATAACAGGAAACACGAAAGAACAAGAACAAAGAACGCACTGAATAGCAGTAAGGTCCGTCCCAACGTTCTCCGGCGCTCCACGCTCCTGGATGAGAGACCTTCCCGTCCGGCGCGCATAGTCAGAGAAGAACTCGCCATCGTGCAGCGCGGTGAGACCCTCCAAGAACGTCTTCAGCGGTGCGGAGAGACGGTCATACGCCTCGTAGCCACTGGCCCAGAGGGTGTCACCTCCGGCTGATAAGAGCGATGTGCGCTTTAGCCATCTAATCTGGAACAAGGTTTTCGGAGGGGAAGGCGTAGGAGATGTACTCACTCGGAGGAATGGTGTGCATTTTGAGCAGCTGGATTCAGGATAGTGTGAGAAATCGATTGGGCATGAATTCGGTGAATGATAATGGGCTCACAGCATAGTCTGACGGGATTTTCTCAAAGGTGATGTCCGCATGCCTAAACAGCATCACATCATGAGTCCTACGGAACCGGAGGAAGATAGGTCTTGAATGTGATGTCAAAGCTCACCAGCCATTGGAGGCACGAGTGTTCGATTTAGTGTTTGCGCGCGCGATACCGCTATCATGACATGACCCAGAAGCAATCGATATGGTATATGGTAAGCGAACTGACAAGGATTCCCAAGCGCACAAAGCTCACCCCATGGACGATATGACAGAGATCTCCGCACCCAATTCCGAGGTCGTCTCGCTAATCGGATGCTTGTGCAGCTTAGACGTCGCAGGCTTGCCCGAAAGCTCGCCCAAACGCTGACCGAGCACCTTCTGCTCCTCGATCTCGATATCCTGGTTGGTGAAGAAGACGACACCGCGGTGGGAGACGAGGGTCGCGAGATCCTTGATGAGTTCGTCGGAGTTGGGCGCTTTGAGCCATTGAGAGAGTTGGATGGCGGGGTCGGCGAAGCGGGTGCCGACGTGGAGAGTCTCGTCGCGGGGCTCGAACTGAGCGAGAGAACCGAGGATGTCGACGGGAGCGACGGCGGAGGACATTTCTGTGAGTGGGGGTGGAGTGGAGTGGGTGCGAGGTATTCTGGGATGGTGGGAAGAGGGCCTGAGGTTGACATCAGTCCTCTTTTATATAGGCCCGAACGGCCGTTGCAGTATGGCACGCGTCCAGAGATAGACTTTGATAATGCCCGGGTGAGCTACTTCTTTCGAAATCCGTGAGGACGATGGTGCACGAGCACGTAATCGCCCGTGATAGTGTAAGTTCAGTTTCGATAGGAAGGATATGACTGGAAGACGCATGAAGTCTTTGTGGGTCCTCATGGGCCTCGAGCACTTCTGAAGAACATGTTCTGAGTCTTCGTGCTCCTCTGACAGTATAGAAAATCACAGAGCAGACGGAAAGAAACGATGTCGAGAGACGAAGTCGCTGTCCGTGGTTCCCGTCGGAGGGGATGCCATTCACGAACGGCGCGTTCCGCTGGCTTCCGCTCTTTGCAATACCCCCTGTGGCGCAAGTGTGGCACCTGGCCTGTAGCACGCCATGAACGACCGGGACGTTGCCTCGAAAATTAGAGCTCGTCTAGGAATGGAATACAATGAGAAATACCAAGATCAACACAGGTACGAATGAGAAAGCGATACCGAAGCTCCGCCACGCGAGTGTGGCGCTTTTCGTGCTGTGTAGAGTCCGTGCAAAGGTGCTGCGTCTTCAACAAGTCCATTAGAAAGGTAGGCCCCGATGGTTGTATCTCATGGTCACCCACAGACTGTAGCAGACTCAGAAGATTTAAAACAAAAGTGTAAACAAAAAATCGACCTCTGCGCCTACCAGCGTGATTGCGATGGAGACCTCTGCACGCGAATTATAAGCAATTGGACGGAAGATCACGGGAATTAGAGAGGGAATTGTAGCTTCAACTTGTGCCGAAGATGACGGAAGAAGGGTAAATAACGGAACAACGATTAGCGATCACCCTCGTCGTCCAACAACATCCGAATGCAGAGTATGATGCCGATTGAGTGGGAGTGCATGAATGTAATTCCAGACGCCGTAGGAGCCATCATGCAGAAACACCTTGGGCTTTCAGAGAGACTCCAGCAAAGTGCGAGATGGGTCAAAGAACTTGTACGATGGGAACGTAGGACCTGCCAGTGGTTGTGGGGAGAGGAGGCAATGGATCAAGTAGCAGCTGATGAGACCGTGCGTTAATCACGAGCAAGCCAAGGGGATAATTGCAGTGAATGTTCCCATCGAGTGAACATATAAGTGTCACTCGCCAATAGCTCTGTCCGCTGCGGAAGATAGTGCCAGTGCATGTCGTGCTTGAGCGTCCTATGCGCGACAAAAATAGGTATGACTCGCTGGCAATATCATACTTGCCAAGACTACGAGAAGACCTGAGGACACACCAATAAAACGTATAAGAGCAAGTACGTATGTTTGCAGCCAATAACACATCAGAACTGTGAGTCTGCCGTCAACAAAAGAGGACCGGCGTCGCCCTGGAATAAACGCAATGAAGTGCCCCGAAAAGGCTGTGCGCCTACTACGTTGTGTTGATTTGTGGACCAGCCGTCAGCGCACAGCCAAGAGCACGGCGAACACGTTTCAGACGCGGTATAAGTCTGACCACTGGCGCCACCTGTTGCGGAGACCTTGACCTGCATCATCGAGCACGAACCCTTGGACCTCCTTGGACACAACCACATCCATCTTCATGGGCAACCACCACTCGCATCACCGAAGCCTCAAGCGCGGCGAACAGAGTCAAGACGAGGACACCACACTGGTAGGCAGTGGGTCTTACCTGAGCCATGGTTCTTCGGCGACACAAGAGACAATCAAGCCGAAAGAGAGTCCCCTTGGGAGGGTGAAGGAGGACGAATTGACTGTACCGAGGGCAAAGCATGCCGAAAACGAGCGGAGTGAGCCGGCGCGCCTTCCAAATATGGTAAGTCATAACTTGAGCGTCCGTAAGGAGGAGCTTTAGGGCGTCTTCACGCTCTCTTTCGTTGCGACCACCAACGAACACACCCAGTCTGACCTCCTGTCCCTCTTTCCAAAGCTAGCGCCTCAGACAGATATGCCACAGGCAGCCACCGTTCCTTGCCAGGTCTGTACAATTCCTATTCATTCGCGGTAAATACGCCGGGCTGATCATACAGATAACATGACAGTACCGCACCGGAAGGACGCTCGGCAGCGGAACATATGCCATCGTCAAGGAGGCCGTACACATCAAGACCGGGAAGTACTATGCGTGCAAGGTCATCAACAAGAAGCTCATGGAGGGCCGAGAGTTCATGGTCTGTCTCATAATCGCTGTGGCCCCTGTCCATACCTAACCTAGTTTTCTTATATTGCCCTCCTTTTCTCTTCGCCATTTGCTCGTCAGGTCCGAAACGAGATTGCAGTGTTGAAGAAAATCTCCAGTGGACACCCACACATAGTCACACTTCACGATTACTTCGAGGTGCGCAGATTGCTGTGTTGATGTGGCGAACATAGCCTGACGGTCCTTCCGCAGACTTCGAATAACCTGTATCTCTGCTTCGATCTCTGCACTGGAGGAGAACTCTTTGACCGTATATGTGCAAAGGGTAACTACCATGAACCGTGCGTGCTTTTGGATGATACCCATCAGTGCTCGCTTGACAATATTTGATGGGGCCGATAGGGATGCTGCCGGACTCGTGCGGACGATCATGAACTCCGTGAAGTACATTCACGAGGCCGGTATCGTGCACAGAGGTATGTCTACCTCATTGTTTGCTTGCCGCCAGCGACTGACTCTTTGCTAGACTTGAAACCCGAGAACCTGCTGTTCCGGACGCCTGCCGAGGACGCGGATATCATGATCGCTGACTTCGGTCTCAGTCGTGTTATGGATGAAGAGCGATTCCACCTACTCACCGAGATTTGTGGTACGCCTGGAGTACGCATATCACCCTGTCTTGCTCTGGCGGAACGCTCACATAGCCTTCCGTAGTATATGGCTCCGGAGATCTTCAAAAAAAGTACGTCGACAACCATGAATAGCGACTTCCCATCATGCTAAAAATACGCTTTCGCTTGTTACAGCTGGCCATGGCAAGCCCGTCGATATTTGGGCCATGGGCGTGATCACTTATTTCCTCCTTGCTGGTGCGCCCCCTCAGCCACCCTACATGACACTTTATGAACTCTGAATACTCACTCTAGGTTACACTCCCTTCGATCGCGATACGCAACACCAGGAGATGGAAGCCATCATCGCCGGCGACTATAAGTTTGAGCCACGTCCGTATCAACCATCTGCAACTCTATGGAGGATTGCTAACATTTTCTTTTCTTTTCATCTACCCATTAGAGGAATACTGGGCGAACGTCTCCGACACCGCCAAAGACTTTGTCTCGGAATGTCTCACTATCGACCCACAATCTCGGCCAAGCGCCGCCCAGATGCTCCAACACCGTTGGCTCGCGGACTCCACGCCACACTTCGTGCCCGACCCGTCCAGCCCGCATGGTGGGCCTTACGATCTCTTGCCTCAGATCCAGAAGAGGCTGGACGCGAAGACGAGGTGTACGTACCTGTCTATCCTACTCTATCCAGGCATATCTTGACCTGTGCTGACTTTTGTTCACGGGTGTATAGTCAAGAGGGCGGTGTGGAGTATAACGGCTATGAAGCGCATGTCGATGTTGGTCAACTTGTCGCCTGTAGCTGCAGAACTCGGGAAGAACATCGATGTGTACAAGGAGGAGTCAGAAAAGGTACGCTTACCTCCTCCTCAATGCACCTCCACTCAACTTCTCCCATATGCCACCGAAATGAACCGATAATTTGTTTTTGTAGGAAATGATGGATGCAGACCTCAAGGTCCTCCACCATCATAACCATGACCACTCAGGCTCTGAAAGCGATACATCCGATCACGGCAAAGAGACTCGTGAACGTCTGAAGGAACAGGACGACATTTCCGTGACGAAGAAGGATGCTCCCCTTGCGGAGGCTCTGGGTAAACTCTCCGTGGACGACGTTCCGACCAAGTGAGGCAGACTGTCCCGGCTGTTTTGCGTGGCTACTCGGTGCGCCCAGGGCGGTGAGGACAAGACGAGGCGGTTGTATATGTGAATGTGCGGACGGGCGACTTGGTTAATTTGCTTCCTATCGGTCGCTCGTCGCGATGGGGTGAGGGTGAGTGGTGATAGATCTATTACGGGTTACCGTGGACCTTTTGGAGCGCACTATGCGGAAGAGGAGATGAAATTGCAGATATCGCGGCTGTAAGTACTTACCAACGTTCGAATGCTGGTCTTGGATTGGCGGTGTAAATTGATCTGTACATCCCCATCGTCGTCGTAAACGTGTTGATTGCTTGGCTTTACTATCATACGTGACTTTCTTTCTTAATTTATGTATCGCAAGTGCCACACCCTTACTTGCTTCTTCATACTTCATGTTTGTTATTTTGAACCGTGCGGTCCTTTCTCTTCTGTTGTGCGCCACCACTCACACAGTGAGATTCAAAGACAGTCCCGACTAGATCAGCTGTGCTTTTGGACGCCTATCGACCGACGCTCAGATGCTCACTATATGAATACGCGAAACGCCACCATTCACACAGATATGGACATGCCATAATCTTCAGGGCTGCAGCCTTTCTAGCCTCTATCACGAGGCAGACTGCAGTGGGCGTATCGCACCTCGCTATCATCTTGTGGCCGATGACGACTTCAGGTTTGTGGTGTACATAAATCTTTATCAATTATCAACCCCGGATCCTCACAGTAAGCACGTTTGACGCTCCCATAGAGTTTGAGGTTGTTCTTTCTCGCTTGTCAAGTTTGACCGTGACGATTCGGAGTCCGCATGCGTGCGCAGTTGGCGTCGACGAACTGTGTGCCGGTCTGTGCCCTGTGCGGGAAGTGTTGAAGGCCGATGGTCGGAAGTCGATATATCCACAGCGGGTGTAGCTTGCAAACACGGATATTCGTTCTTCGCCACATGCAGTTCGGTACAGTTCGGTACCCGACCTCGACTAACGATAATATCGGTAGTTTGGACAAACTGGCATAATGAGGAGTAGCCTCGAGGAAGACATACCTGCTTACCGGATAGAAAATATGAGAAAGCCCAAGAGAAGCCCGAGTGTTGGTGCGCCAAGTTCGTGTCCTCTCGACGCCCGCGCCACACGGCGGCGCAACCTTTGAAGTGCCACATCTCTGGCAAACCAACAAGGATATCATGAGGCAGCTCTAAGTAGATCCGAATAGAAGTGAGGCTGAATGGGGATGGGAGACCATACTAGCCTGAAGTAGTCAGCAAACGAGGCCGATATAGAGAGCGTTTGTGCTCACAGTCCAGGCTGTGGAGGAAACAGCAGTCGGTCAGCGGTTCACTGTCAGGTTGGGGGATAGCGCTGATGGTGATTGCACTGCATGAACCGTGTTCAGCATCGCATTAATGGTTATTTGAAGCGCCAGTGGTTGAACATCTTAGGACGCAAGACAGACGCTTGGCATGAACATCTCGTGGAGTTTGTTGTTCACGGCCGTGGCATCGAGAAGGTCCTCGTTTGAGAGGTTGTTAGACTCTCCCGTTAGCGGTCCATATGTCTGGCCAAAAAAACACAGCGCGCGCGAGCTTTCGAGAGAGTTACGACCTAGGTAGCGGTAATTAGTTGAACTTGTTCGATCTGAGGTTCGAACCCCCAGGTCCACACGGTGTGGGGCCGAGAATGGGCAGCAGATCGACTGCGAGAACAAAGAACACGAGTGAGTAGAGGAGAATTAGGTCTTGGCCGTTGTATACGGTGCTGTAACAAGGACAGGACGGTGGCCTGGTAGCCCACACGAGCCGGCCGAGAACTGAGTGGTGCAATCAGTCATGCCATCCTACAAGCCTCATGGAACTTCCACCCAGGATCAGTAGCACAAAAACGCAAGCCTCATGCACATCGCGAGAAAACCTACACAAGAGAGTTGGAGCTCACCAGTACATGCTCTCCTATTATGGAAGGATTTGTTTTCCAGGCTCTCTTCAAAAGCTGCCGCGCTCAAAATGGGGAGGACGAAGTTGAGGATTCTAGGAGTGCCACAGCACGCTTCCTCCGACAGAAGGCCGTTCATACCTCCGGGTGGCGGACAGATATCCACGAGTAGAGAGTGTCAGAACAATCACGCCTAACCTTGTTGCTGAGCTCCCGTGGCGTTGGGCAAGACGGCCTCATATCTGAGGGCAAGTGAGACGCTCAGCGTGACTTTCGGTTGGAGAGATGTAAATGCGGTATCACTGAGCCGCCACTTACGCCAGTATGACCTTCGTTCGGTCAGCGCTGTAATCAATTATAGAATTAGATGGTCCGCGCTACTTGTGAGGGGCATATTTGATCTATGCAGACTTGCCGTGCCAAGTGACTTGCCCAAGTTTAGCGTTGGCTCTCATGGACGTCGATGATGCCTGGAAGGAGTTAATTTCCAGATTCTCCACATATTAAGCTCTAGCGCACACATTCGAGAAGATCAGTCAGGTTGAAAAATAAGCACTGAAGGTGAAGTGCGCGTGCGTACCGACAAAAAATTTGGATCTTGCGCCCGATGGTGTTGGGGTCGAAACGAATGCATGTTCAACGCGTGCTGGTCAATGAGTTGGTGACCCTTCCGACAGGGCGCCACCATCTTCATGCCGCGGAGGTGAAGGCTTTTCCTAGATGAAGGGGAACTGAATTACAAACGCCCATGAAAGGAGAGGCGGTGCAGAGGATTACCCCAGTGCATATTACTGGATGCAGTATCCACCACAACTACGGCGGACCGTATTTCGCCTAATGAAAGAGCATTGAACGACGGGAACTTGTGAGTAATACTCATTAAGGGGATTCTGCGTCGTAGACATGACCTCGTCATCGACATTGCGATTGGCAGTTACGCCCCTAGAACCTGCAAAGATGTTCAGGTTCAAATTTGAACGTCGACTAATCATATAGAGTCCGCATCGGATCGTGAACTAAAAACCCGCTCGCAGATGATATCTCGCCACAATTTTTGTCAGGGGAACTTACTCCGTAGAAGACCGGCTACCACACAAAACGCCACTCCCCGCTAAGCGCTTAACTCCAGCACCTCCGCGGACTGAGCTATTCAGCAGTATGATACGCCGTCGCTTGTAGGACGTAAGAGGGGAAGGGGCCCGAGAGATGCCCAGGAGGAGTAAGGAATCGGACGGACCTGTGCGCGTCCGGATGGCAGTAGAGGAGTTTCAGATATCTTGTAGGTTGCGAAGAAATCTTTGAATCAGTAATAGCTACTGGTGATGGGTATTTCGTAGCATGGCCTGGTCCTTAGGACTGGTGCAATAATTTTAGTACAGTTAACCAGACAACACAAAGGAGTATGTCGGAGAATAAACATAAACTCACAGAACGACGTATCTTCTGCCTCCTCAACGCGATCATCCTGATTCTGTTAGTCGAGACCGCCCCTCTCATGAAACCATCGATAAAGGAACAAGTAAGTGGTCGGACGACAGCGCAACATGGGTCTAAATTACGTCTGGACTTCGCGTTCTTCGATCCGAAGTCGTTGAGGCGAGTACAGTGCATGATACCGCATCATTCGCATGCCAGTAACAGTTGTCATCGGAGGGGAAGTCGGGGCCGAATCGATGTGGCGCATTACGACCTGTGTAAGGATAAGAAGGTCACGGTTGAACCTCTGGACCTTGAAATTCGCCTGTTTCTGCCGCAAGAAGCCCTGGCTCGAGAACCCCCTGTCAACGCAGTTTTGTGAGGTAATTTCGACACTCGACATGGGTTGTTCCCGTCAATGTCGGGGGCATTAATATCTGTATAGCAATATATGTTATGAGACATAGTCTAGGAATGAGTACAAGTGTTTGTCAGGGCAGAAGACTAGTGTCCGGTGGAGGCATGTCACGCTGGCCTCATACTTTTCTCGGCTCTCGCAGCATCGCCCAAAGAGGAAACCCTCCTCGCCGACCGACGAAGTTTTTCACTCCTCGGTATGCAAAGCCTTGAGACTGGAAGAAGTGCAACTATAGGCTGAATTGTAAGCCATCGACGAGACAGATAGTTCGAAATCGGACAATGACTCACGGCACCAGCAGAAGGGACGTCGGCTATCATAGCTTGTGCATGTCGGTCAGCCTAGACATCGCGAAGGCGAGTCAGTAATGACGGGTAGCTTCGCGAAGAGATTTACGTGCCCTATCTCGAACAGCGGCTATGAGGGCCCGTCCGATGCCTCTCCTTTGTAGTCGTGGATTGACCGCGATCTGCTTCAGGTGCCAGGCGTGGAGTCTGGTAAGCTCACGGAGAGGATAGGATTGCTTGTATAATCTAGTTGATTCGTTCGACTGAGATCAGTCGACAACGACGGACAATATCTTGACTCACTGCTCGTACTTCGGACGGAACTGTATTAGAAGGAAGAGTCAGTGTACAGCGCCAGACAAGAGATGCTTAATATACTCTTACATGTTGAACTGTCCACTCTTGAGTATCCGGCGGGAATGCTCGAAGATATCTATCCTGATAGCTAAAGACTGTACATCAATATACAACATCTAGAAAGGGAAAAGTGACGCGAAATTGAATACCGACCTAACTGTATAATCTTTCCCAGGCTTTATCCACAGCGCCACCCCCTCGATTCTTTGGTCTATCTCAGCTACCCAGACCTCGCCAAGCTCTAGCGCCGCATCAACCCATTGGCTCAGAAGGACTCTCTCCCCTTCCTTGGAGCCGCCAGTCAGGCAGAGAATTGAACTATCTGCAGGCGATAATGTTAGAGAGAGTCGCATCGTCTACCTACTGGATTGAATATTTACCATTAGCCAAAGCTAGCGTCATGATTTCGACCATGCGGTTTCTTTCAACGTCTGGTGTGTAAAGACGGATATGTGGTCACCAATTACAACGGACCGCGCGAAGAAGAAGAAATTTGTGACGTACCAGACGGGGCGACGACTTGACGAACGGCTATTGAGGACATGATGGTGAGTGATGATTGATTCCGACTCAAGGCGGAAGGTACCAAGGCTTTTGTAGGCCCTTGTTGGCAGAAAAACCAATCTACACGGTAAAACACCGAGAAGCTGAAGGGCGGATAGATTGTGAACATCCGGACTCCCGCGGATCCTCGGACATGTAAGACGCGAGGCTGACTGGCAAATGTAGCGAGCATCAAATCCCACACTGAGCGTGCGTGCGCAGTCCCCTAATCCTGCGACCCCGGAGGATGAAGTATGGCGCGAGGCCGATGCAGGTGTAAGTAAGGTTGACGAAAGCATGCCTTGGGGCTCACCGCGAGTCGCTCAGATGATCATGGTCGATTTCTGCTCATCAAACGGAAAAGCGACCACGAAGAAGGGCGCCCTATTAAGTCCTTTATAGGCACCTTCAAGCCGGGAACGACTGATGCTGCTCAGCCGTAGCGCTTGTAGCCCGTCTTTTGTTTGCGGTTCGTCGCGCCTGTTTCGAGCGTAAACAAAGAACGGCAGCGAGCAACGGAGATAGCCGGTTTGTGGACCCGTGTCTTGCCGAAGCATGCCGCGGGTGAAGTTTCTTTGGACAAACTACCGGCGCTGTTGAACGTTGATCTACTCCCTCTTCTTCTCTTCTCCTGAACAGGACGATCTCTCGAGGAACAACCCGTGCCAAGCAGCTAGATGTGTACTAGTCACTCAGCAACCGTTCCATCTCCAGACAAGAGAGCCAGCGAAGTCCTCGGCTTAGTTCGAATTGTATCTGACCTGCATAGCCTGTGCCTTGTAACTTTTAGCGCTTACTGGCGGCGATATATGTTCTCTCCTCGGACAAAGCAAGGATCTAGGACTATATGCTCCTGTGGTAGCTGTGGCTTCTCCTATCGCCTTGAGGCCCGCCCTGTCATCGTCGAAATACGTACGAAAGTGCGCATATGAGTCAGTACCGCCGCACTTCAATCCACCCCTGCAAGCCTCGTGTTCCGGCCGGTCCAACTCTCCGTCTAGCTCGTCTGCCTTAGCCGGATTCCTGCACTTCATACAGAAAAGGGTTGCCACAACGAACCAAAGATATCGGGCGAGCTTCGTTTCTCTAGGACATCGATGGTGTGGCGTCGCTGTACGAATATTGGGCTCTCACGTTGCAGTGATCTGAATCTTGGTCACGTCTCATCCATCGATGCGACTGCATTTTCTACGGATATTACAATGCGGAGCCCTCGGCAAGGTTCGCTGTCTACTACTTTCAGAATCCTTTCATATACTGGGGACATCCATTTTACTTTCCAAATGGGGCATACCTGAACACGAGGGGAAGAACTCATATCACCGCTTTCCTAGGACTCCATGCAGCAAATCTTCGACCCTTCTTCTGAGATATCGTACAGCACTTGCCTCAATCGCTCGTGGGCTCATCGATGGTCGTGCTTATATGCGTAAGAAACGATTCCACTTTGGTTCCAGCCTCGCAGGACCATCGTAGAGATGCTGCCAAAAATCGGGCAGCGGTCCGCTTGGAAAGTATCACTCCGCCACCTATCCTTACAGTCCTGTTGAGCCGTCGGGAAGAGCGTCAGTCGCATTGCGACAGCCCAGATGGACTGCATGGTCGACTACGTGACCAGTCCAGATGACGATAGATTCTCGTAAGTCAGTCTGATCCCCGTTCCTTCTTCACCCATGTTTACGCAACAAAAACATTTGTTGACCCCTATCCTCGATTGACAGACACTGCTTTACTTCTCGAGCCGTATCGCTTGTATACCGAACTGGTTCTGGTCCAGTCACGGTATAAGAGACGCCTCCTCGTAGATACTACAAAGCGCTCGCAGAATTCCCGTATGTCATCTCTCATGCTTCACTGCCATCCCACCTTCATGTCCCAGATTATGTGTACTCATGCGCTGTCATCTTGTAGAACATTCTATCACCTTCCGACATGCGCAGAGTTACATCAAACGGATCGAGGTAGGAGATCACAGGCTACCATTGGTGCGGGACTATAATGGCCGAGAATATATATATTATGGAAGTTCTTCCCTTACCATAAAGCAATCCAGCGGGAGCTCCAATCGGAGACGAGGGTATCCTCGCTACGTCATTCGTGTCTCCGCTGCAGCATAAGTCCAGGCTTCTACCGTCGCTCAACGTATACTTATTGACATCGAAGTCGGCTGGGCTTGCTGTTGCGGTCAAAGCCTCTACGATCAGAGATTGAGGTCTCTATAACGACATGTGCATCCGACACGTAGTCCGGAGAACATTCCTGTACTGTCCTCCTGTGAATGGCTGGTTCGTACCCACGAATGCGGGCTGACGTGGAGCACCTACCTGCAGTGTACCTTATTTGGGACACATAGAGAGGTACAACTCTCTAACCGCAGTGAGCCTGGGTGCGACTTTCCTGCGATTACCGCTCGTAACCTTCGGATTTTCCTGAGCATGGACAGGGCTGGGACTGCTCATCGGCGACATCGTAGAGGCTTGTGCGTACACAGGGGGTGTGCTATGCTAGTCCAAGGGCTGGATCGTCATAAATAGAACATTCCGGTCGGGTAAAATCCAGAGCGGGACGCTCAGGACGGGAAGACATGCTGAGGCATATGCGCAACGCCGGTTCCGCCAACGAACTATTTCTGAGCATCTTGGAAGTGTTCCTCTATCGTATGCAGTGAACGGTAAGTCTATGACGTCTCTTCGTACTCTCGCTGATATAGAACCCGCGCTCGCTGAACGCTCAGGTTTGGGACTGAAAGTTTCCGGCGTCACTAATATACAGCTGTTCTTGTGGGGAGGGTTGGCCCAAGGTTGGCCGGTGGCACAATCCTCCGTCCTGAAGATGCAATGGAACCCGATTCGAACTGCAGAGAAGCCATGATATACATAGATAAATATTAACGGAACTCCTAAAAATTTTCAACTCCGCGCACAAGGTGCTTGGGTTTGTGACCGTTCGTCTATTTGTGCCACCGCCACAACGACAAAGGTCAGAGACACCGGGCACCGGGATGGTGGCTCCCGATCGGACCGTTGTGTCTGGCCAATCCGAGCGCGTGTTTTTGCCTTTGTCCGTCCATTTTCGGCTACGCAGCAAATGACCAACCTCCCCAGCGTCGCATCGCACTCAGCTTCCGGCTTCCGATGAGATCCAAAGCCAAACGACCTCCATGCAGATCAAAGCAATGTGTACATCCTGATTCTGGTCCTAGAGCACTACCAAAGAGTCCTTAAGTTCCTACACATAAATTAAGTCAGTAACAATTGTAGTGTAGGTAAATGATACGGCGAAGCAAACATGCATGAAATACCTATAAGAATATATACGTAGTAATAGTACATGTGGATTCGAGTCGGGACCGACAGCAAGTGAACTTGACGAAGCAGGAGTCTATGAGAGTATGTAACTAGCAGAGCAACAACAAGCGCCATGTGGAGAGAGAAGCGTAAAGAAATAAGTTACGTGCCATAGAAGAGACAAATAGCCAATGGAGGAGATATGAAATGCTCGAAGTGACTAGAAATTCTCTGTTTGGATGCAGATACATCAGCAAACAGCTCTTGCAGACGCAAACAACACGGAACTCACCTTTTCCAAAGAAAAACCTCGTCCCCTTCGGCTTCGAGAACTTATTACTCGACTGGTGCAATTGTCTTGAAAGTATCGAAGGTCCACAAAAGAACACACCGACGTCCGTCTCTGGATGCTGTTGCGCAATAGAGGAGAACACGCGGTCCCAATTCGGACGACCGAAATGCGTGGGCGCCTTCAAGCTCGTGATGGCGTCCTTCTCGGCTCCGACATCCTGCACGATGATATTGTTCATGTCGTCCTCTTTGATCTTAGCAGTCAAGTATATGTTGATCTCGATTCGGTTCTGGGTGTCTTGTTCCTCGATGGCGTGCAGGAGAGAGTGAAACCATTCTGCGGAGCCGAAGTCACGGATGACCCAAGTCAAGTAGACCTTGAGGAGGCGGAGTTAGACGACCGGCGTCGAATGTATAACGAGAATAGATAGGGGTTACACTCACCTTAGAGAGACGAGTTGGCTTCGAGTTGTTGAGATTGTTCATCCGATACCAGATTGACTTCAAGATTCTTCGGATCGTGGACGTACCGTCGTTCTAAGCGTGAAGGTTCGAGGGACGGAAGAAATTCGGACTTACGAAGCGAACGGCGTAACACCAATACCAGCTCCGACCAGCAGCACTGTCTCATAGTTCAAAAAGTCCTCGGATGCACTGCCGAACGGGCCATCAACCATAACGCGAGGCAAAATCTTGTTAACAGGCGGGTTCACGTCGGTGCCGATAACCTTTCCTCCACCATCCTTGTCTTTTTCACCCTTCTTGCTCTTGAAGTCGCAACCAACCGCCTTGGACATAGCGGTCGTCCAATCACCAGCGACACGGATGTGCACGGAGATATAATCCTCCTCGGGCGCACTGGTGAGAGTGAAAGGGTGCCACTGGAAATAAGAGATTTCGGGGCAGGAAAGGAAGATGTATTGTCCTGCGCGAACTCTTGTTTTATCCTTCTTGATCTGCAGCTCCATGACGTTCGAAGGATGTTGAATGACCTTGGAAATATACGTGCGATGGCGGGAACGGACTTCGCGAAGGATACGCTCGATTATCCAGATGACACCCCCGACGAGCCAATATCGCTGATACGATAGGATCAAAAAGCAGTCCTAAAAGTAACGATGAGAGAGTGAAAACACACCCAAAAGACACCGATAGTGTTGAAGGAGCAGTAAGGAGGCCTGTCCGGCTGAATCATGCAGAACATGCCGTGGAACTGCCAGGCGAGGAAGAACACAATAAAGAGGTGGTGGGTATACCAAAACGCCTCGAATCTAGCCCTTCGTCTCTTCTCCATGGCGTAGTAGACCATGATCCCCAGCGCAGCGGTCATGATCCAACCGGTCAGACCGGGTCCCGTGGCGAAGTTGGCCGTCAGGAATATGACGAAACGCTTCGCGGGGGTTGTGGCGTCGGGGTCAGCAAATGCTAACTCGGTGAAGTTGACCATATGTGCGATGATGTGCACGACGGAGCCAAATACGATGGACCAGGCGGTCGCCTTATGGAAGGTGATGTTCTTGTCGAACGGGATGATCTGCCCCAAGCGAGTGCGACGGCATAAAGAGATGAAGTTGCGGCATACCGGAAGCAGGATGAAAACGACATCGACGTGAAGGACGAGAGCAGCACTACGGGCGATCACTGTGTCCGAACGAATGCAGATATTCGTGTCAGATAAGGATAATGAACAAATGTATCGTGGATACGCACCGAACGTAATGCCGAACGTCTTACGGGCAGTGACGAGGTTGTCTTTCAGACCATAGTGGACCGAACCAAGGGCTGCGACAGCAAGATGGAGAAAGACCCATGCAAAAAAGAAGATCCTCCTTCCGCCCTCGTTGATCATCCAGAGATCCCACTTCTCTTTCCAAGTTTTCGGGACGTAGACATAGTCGGCTGGATTCGTCGAAGTGCTGGGATCGGTAAGGGTCCTCTGAAGACCCTGGAGACGCCAACGCTCTGTCTTGTTTCGAGAAAGGTGGCTCGGCTCATTAACTGCAGTATATTTGTTCGTCAAGTCTGGATGCTGCTCGTAAGCGGGTACACGGTCGAAGAAGTCAAGACCACTGCTGGACATTGTGTGTTCTGTATGCCGACGATGTTTGACACAAGGATACTGAGTAAGACTAGAGGTGAAGGACCGGCCTTGGGAATGAAACGAGAAGGAGGAACAAAGGAAAAGGCGACAGAGTTGGGGTGAATGAGAGGCCTGGAAGAAAGCGCTTTGTTGAAACGTCTCGTTTTATTGACCTCTCCACGTGTTGGCTTGCCATACTCTGATTCTCCTCAGCCGCATCATGCATCAACGGCCATCGACCGAACAACGACCGTCATATTGTCCAACAGCCAATGGTAGTCCGTGTCGAACAGCCTTGGTGTTCCCATCTTTCAGTCTGTCAGATTATTTCTAGGACGTGATAGCACATCTCCTACCTACGAGTCGAGTTCAAACGACCTGTTTTACGACTCCGACACTCGATTCTGACTCCTGAGGTCGCCCGAGAATCCATTTGATGAGCAATCCTGGATGCGTCTCTGTTGAGTTCTTGACACCTGGATCATGTGTGTGGCTTACCTTCTCCTCCCCCATCGACTCCCCGAACGCATCAATCACGACGCTTTCACTGGCTGGCCGCTCTGTCTACCTCCATGCTCGATATTTCGTTCAAGCAGCACACAGCCCATTGCCATCATTGATTTTTGAGGATCTCTTTGTGAGACTGATGCGACTGAGGCCTACCGAAATAGGATCTATACTAAAAATAGATCCCGTTCTCCTCTGAAACACGCAAGCCCTCGACTTGAAGGACCGATCGACGCGCCACCTCAAAGTGAATGGGTAGAAGAACGCGGTCCGGGAGGAGGCCCAGTGAGAGTGCTGCCACGAAATGGCTGTGGTATGACTTTGTGATGATGAGGTGAAGTCCATTACAGCGCCTTCGCATTCAAGACCATCCAAGGTCGGCCTTTCCTCTAAGTCAGTCGACTGGATAGCACAGGTGATTCTAGTGTAGTAAAGGAGAAGAATATTCAGCTACTCACCATATCATTAGACATATAACTACTCACGGTGAAGTGAATCTAATAAAACCGACACTTGTTTTCCGTCAAGGTCATCGCCAGTGTCAGGGACAAGTCAGAGACGGTTGGCGGCAAGTTGGCAGTGAGGTGTGGCGCGCCGTTGGGCATGCTGACGAATGGCCACACCGCTAAGCGAACAGACGGTGACGAAGATCTTCCTCCAAACCACCTTCGTATACTACGCCCATCTTTTGCCACCCTTTCATGCCGAGCTAACACGTCTCCTCGAAGCCGGAGTCAATGTCGAGTATAGTCTAGGGAGCGTCCCTATCGTCCGTCGGCCTGGTCCGAGGGCTACCGCCAACGGATTCCGGATGCTCTCTCCATCACTTCTTTCGACCCACCCGATGCCGCCAATTCACGACCGTCGACCGACACCTATAAGAACATGGTCGGTGTTGATCCTGCTGGGCAACTTTTAGCTTCTTCTCATCTCGCTAGGTCTCCGGTGGCTGGCGCTCTATAATCTCACGCGAACCATCATCTCTCTCACGTCTGAACCACCACCTTGATACATCATGGCTGCCAGTTGTGAAAACTGCAAAAAAGGATATATCATCCCCGGAGAACCAACCGGCACCATGGTTGGCGGTGCCTACTTTCGTACTGCGCCATCTGGCACGGAATCCAAGAGCGCCATCGTACTGCTCACGGATATCTTCGGGCTGCCTCTGATCAACTCGAAGATCATCGCGGATCTGCTGGCCGAGAAGACTGGATTCGATGTATGGGTCCCGGATCTTTTTGATGGTGCGTGTTATTTTCTGCATGTTCGCGGAATGCGGCGAGATGGAAATAGGCTAATAGACATGTTAAATTGCATTGTGGCTGTTGAACATAGGACGTCCTGCGTTCGAGGTGGACGACCTTGAGCCCTTGGTCCCACAACGCCCTGGAGAGAAGATGACATTATGGAGCAAGCTCAGACTCGTAGTCGTCGCCCTGACTCGTTTGCTTCGTATCTTCGCCGTCCGCCAGTCTGTCGTCGATCCTAGGGCCACATCCGTAAGGACACCTCCATTCGCCATCCTTACAGTCCAGTTCGCTTAGCGGAACCTATATTCACTATTGTCTTCTCGCTTAGTTCATCGAGAAAATCAAGGCCGAGAAGAAATACGAGAAGATTGGATGCGTCGGCTACTGTTTCGGTGCGGGTGTCGCGGTCAGGATCGCACCGGGAAACCCAAATGTGAATTCCTTGGTACTCTGCCATCCATCTGCGCTCAAGGAAGAGCAGATCGAAGCGTACGTCGTGTTGTAGACCTCCTTTCTTCAAGCCCAAATTGACGCCATTCGATCTCGCAGTATTAAGGCATGTCATATTCCCACGCTGCAACCGTATAAGTATGTTTAATCCCTCACATTTACAGGTTCCTTCGGCATGGGCATGCGCAGAAGGTAGGGTTTATCGTTTGATGTCAAACTACTGCCAGCCGTGACTCATATTCCTGTTTTCTGTTGCGTGAACAGACGATATGGCATTCACACCGGATATCCGGAGTGAGGCCGAAGCCGTCTTCGCTGCTCGCAAGGACAAGCCCGAATATGTTGACTACGAATTCGTGGACTACAAAGGTTCGAGCTCAAACTCACGTACCATTTACGTTCGGGTGCATTGGTACTAACTCTCTGACAATAGGAACTGTGCATGGATTCGCCGCCAGACCAAACCTGAGCATGCCCGACGTGAAAGAGGCATATGAAGGCGCTCTGGAACAGACGGCTGCATGGTTCAAGAAGACGCTCTAGGGTATGGCTGCATTCTCACTTTTGGTTTGATTCTACCTGAGAGGCCTATGACGGTCTTGTTTAAGTATGCCGGTTTTATGGTGGTGTTTGATTGTGGTGCCACGCGGCTTATATTCTGCGTGTATGGGCCTTCTGTTCATCGTGTAATCTGAATAATACCCCTACCTATGCTCGAAATGCGTGTCCGTCATTCGAGACACCACTTAGTTTTTACCGTACACCGCAACCTCCCTTTACATCGCTCAACAATAGTGCACCCAAAACGTGTCAGTGTGTGGCGCAACACGAGTGCCGGATGGGCTTGCGACGGTCTCGTCAGAGAGTTACAGAAGGCAAGTGTCTCCATGTCTCTCCCCATTTCGTAAACATCGCACTTCATAATTCTGACAACGGCGAACACAGGAGGGAAGAACTTCATCCTGTTGGTGCCACAGTGGCAACGACAAGTGATTGAAATTCCGCGTATGGAGCCTGGGAATTTGCTCATCAGGGTCGCTTGAAGTTGAACGTCCAGTGTGTCACTGCAACATTTTTCGATCTCCCAGTACTCGATGTACAATATACTTGCGCTCTCTGGCTGAGAACCTAAACAGAGATATTCTACATGAAAGGCTGAAGGACATTCGGTGCTCGGGGAAGTGCCGGACAGATTTCCCGATATATCTAGACATATTTCGCTCGCCATTGCTCCCGTTGATTCCGTCGACGCCGTGTCGTGGAAGAGCGGGATCTCGTGGTGAGCCGCCGAAGCACGTCTCGAACCCTCACTGCTAAAGCATTCTTAGTCGTCTCTACGTCTTCGACGCTGACAGCCGTTCCTTGGTAAGTTTCTCTGACTGAGTCTAGTGGATACCGTGCCACTTGCTACCCACCTTCGCTCCGCGTGTTGACTTGATATAAAAAGCCGAAGCTACTGGTCTCGATAGAACCATCGATTTCCCAAGACACTCTGCACCTCTCCGGATTGTGATACCATGCCTGAGCAAAAGAGTGCAATCAAGGTCGTCATGGTACGTGTTTCGCTGCCGATGCTACATCTCAAGTACTCATGAACGGATAGGGGGCAATGACTTTCGGCGAGCCTGGCACCGAAGGTTCCCGAGTCCATGACTTGAAAGACGTCGAGGCTATCTTGGACGTCTTCCAGAAACACGGTCACGACGAGGTATGTTACGAACCATTATCTTTCGTCACATTTGGCAGCTCAATGTTCCTTAAAATGCCTTGATGTCATATAGATCGATACCGCCTACGTTTACACGGGAGGAACTAGCGAAAAATATCTCGGGAAGATCGATTGCAAGGGACGTGGGCTGAAGCTCGAGACGAAGCTCTACCCGAACACCGTAAGAAACGTCTAGCTTTGTATGGTTCCTGCCTTTGGCTAAAATCCTCGTACAGAAAGCCGTACAGCTTCCTGCTGGTCTAGAAAGAATCTCGCACACACCAGCGGCACGTTCTCGATACTAGTCAGCTTCTTGAATCTAACACTGATGTTCCATCGTCGTGCAGGACGTGCGAAAGTACGTGGAGCGCCAGCTCGAGAGTCTGAATGTAGAGTAAGCCAGATGTCTCGCCCTATATTTTCCCACTATCTGGTTCTATGATGTTTGTCGCTGACATGCGGTTCCTCTTTAGCCAAATCGAGATGTGGTACTTGCACGGCCCGGATCGTACGACCCCGTACGAAGATACACTTCGTGCGGTCAACGAGCTCTACAAGGAGGGCAAGTTCAAGCGCTTCGGCATAAGTAATTACATGTCGTACGTAGCCAAACTCTTACTACTCAATAATCTTCGGACTGATCGCTAGGTGGGCTTTAATGCCGAAACAGGTGGGAAGTGGCCGAGATGGTCTATATCTGCCGCAACAATGGGTGGATTCAGCCTACTGCATACCAGGGCATCTATAACGCCATTCATCGGTCTGTACAATCCTCGGTATTAAACCATCCTTTTGAGAGCTGACTCGAGAGACTCTTGCTATAGTGGTGTGGAGCCCGAGCTCTTCCCCTGTTTGCGCAAGTTCGGGATCTCGTTCTATGAATTCAATCCATGTGAGTCCGCATTGCTTTACCACAGCCTCTTTGAAATTGTGAAATGAGATAACAATATTGCGTTTAGTGGGTGGTGGATTCTTTACGGGGAGGTACAACACCATCGACGGCCAGGTAGAAGCCGGCTCGCGCTTCGACCCCAACAAGGGGCAGGGTCAAGTCTGTACTGTTTCGTGACATGTGTTTGCCTGTTCGCAACTGATAGTTTCGCTGTTCTCTTTTTCATTTCATTTATTTTGTCCAGAACTACCGCGCCCGGTGAGTGTCTCCTTTAGATCCCTCAATCTGTCGAACGCCAAATTCCAAACGCTGACTTTCGCCGATTTAATCAACTAGCTATTGGAAAGAACCCTATTTCAAAGCCATCGACAGTATCCGTGCCGTTTCAGAGGCTCACAACCTCACCATGGCCGAGGTCGCCCTCCGCTGGGTTTCGCACCACAGTCTCATGAAGCGCGAGTACGGCGATGCGATACTCATCGGAGCGTCCAGCTTGACGCACATCGAGCAGAATTTGGTTGATCTGGAGAAAGGGCCTTTGCGTAAGTTGCTCATTCGGTCTCGCTTGAGCCATTCAATCATCAACTGATATACTTGTCCACGACTGGACATGGACGATGTAGCTGAGGCGGTAGTCAAAGCGCTTGATGAGGCTTGGGAATCCGTGAAACCGTTTGCGTCGAACTACTGGCATTAGGTGAATTGTGTCGCTGAATGACTATTGAATGTGTGGCTCGACCAAGGTATGTCGACGAAACTGGGCGGATTGTTGAATGTACGATATGCCGTAGCCAAGGATGATCAAAAAGTTATTTTTCGCGCTGTTCACAAAGACACGATTGCTTTGCATCTCTGATTTCAGCAATTGGAAGAACACGAAAAAAAGCATAGGCGACCATACTATATCCCAATGAGAAAACGGTGTGCATTCATGCCGATGAGTACAGTAGCTACACGCACTACAAAAACCTCTCATTCGCCCGTCCAACGTGCCACCAAAGGGCTCACCGCAACGAACAACAACTCCAAGAAATTACCATTCCGCAAGAGGTACAGATGAGGCAAAGAGTATAAAGTACATGATGCACAACTTCAAACAAGTGACGCAGCCAAATGAAGAACACGAGCACGAGAACGATACGATACGATGCAATTACTGTATGCATAAAGCATGTCATGATGGGAAGGGAGATTGATGTTGGACTGAATGTGTAGGGAAAAACGCAAGAGATTCAGAAAAGAGATAGATGGATAGAAACACAGACAAGAGTATATAAATGCACACGATTCACGAACATATCAGATGCAACGAGACAAGAAAACATGCAAATCCTACGTAACAGCCAAGACACAGAAAGAAAAACACGAACGTCCATGACGCAGAATCCATCCAATCGACCTTCCATAGCACTGAAGCTCGGAGCTCTAAAGCTAGGGGAAAAGTCGTTCCTCCCGAGTACTGTTGTTACCGCCTCCCCTGAATCCCCGCCGGGGGACCGCCTGGACCACCCGGCACATCCAAATTCTGACTCATAAACGCACTCCACGCCTCCGTCAAGCTCAAATCCCCGCTCATCCGCACCGCGCTGTCCCGTGCTTTATCCCTAGGCGGTCTCGCATAATTCTGCAGCTCGCTGTGCGGGACGTTCCATATCCGCTGTTGCTGATGTTGGTGTGCATCTGGGACGGGACCATGACCAGAAGCGGGACCAGTCGTGTTATGTGGTGGCACTTCACTCATTGCAGAGTCAGGGGCCGGAACACCGTAATCCGTCGACGCAGAATACGTAGACGTGGACGCTTGGGAATAAGGCGCATATGTCGCCGTTGCTGAATTCGACGACATATCCTGGTATGACGGTCGACTCCGAAGATGATGCTGTCCTTGCGAATGCGAATGTGGATGTTGATGCTGTTGTGACTGGCCAGAAGGATGCTGGATATACTGCACATGATACTGCTGTTGATGTTGATGCTGATACGAGTCCGATGGTGGTGGCTGATGCTGTGAATGTGAATGCGAATGTGAAGGTCCGGCATCGTAAGAAGAGGCGGAGTACGAAGTCGAAGAATACTGGTGCTGAGTGTACCCCTGTCCGTCTTGAGTGTGAGGATGCTGAGGATGGTGGTCATAATGGGCGGGATACGACGACGGTATTCCAGACGGCGCTCCACGTTCAACACCACTCTCATACGTCGAATGAACCTGCTGCTGTTGCCGCGGGTCATAAACAGCATGCGATTGATGTGGCACCAAAGCCTGAGCCTGGGCCGGTACGTGCTGCATGGGCGCCACCTGCGAATACGACGGAACCTGACTGTGACCACCAGCCTCACCGCCGCCCTGTTGACGATGATGATCCACGAACGAACTCATTTCCATCCTCCCACCACCGTCTCCATGTCCACCTCCACCCCCACCTCCGCCATGACCATGACCGACATCCATAACAGCCGGCATACCCTGCCACACCCCCGGCTGCGCCGCCCCACTACTAATCTGCGCATCCAAAGTCCCGTCGAACGTCGCGAGCTGGTTGACGAGCGACGCATGCAGATGCGCCTGGCCCCACGCCACCACTGGCGGCTCGACGACCATGGCGTGTTGTTCGGGATATTCGGGGTACTGGAGGATTTGTTGTTGGTCCTGAGATTGAGATTGGGTACGAGCGTAGTCTCCCTCGTACGGATGCTGATGAGCTTGAGTATGAGCTTGATTCTGTACGTGCGATGGCTCCGCTGCCTGGCCTTGAGCACTATCGGTATCCATACTCGGGCTTTGACTATGACTTGAATGACCTTGGCTCTGAGCCCGAAGCTGATTGTGTCCTTGTCCTTGCTGCGATTGTGATTGTGCCTCAGGGTGCTCCATATCAGGCGTATGCATAGTCGTACTAGGCGTACCAGTCTGCGATCCATGCGCCGAACCTGAACCTCCCGACGTAGATGCAGGTGTCGACGAACTCTTCCCTGTGATCTTCAGCCTCGGAGGCTGCATCTTCGCACGCGTATTGACCGTATGCGTAACCCCAGAGAACATCGAAAATTCGTCCCGATCGGGATGCGCAAAGATTCCCTCGGGCGTCTTGGATAGCTGCGAACGGGCGGTCTGGAAGGAATTGTACGCTTTCGAGAGGTGGCGCTTTACGACTGGCTGCAAAGGTTAAGCGGAAGCACGGTCAGCGATGATTATCCGCGGAACCGAGTAATAAAGCTCCACGAATACATACCAACATCTTCCCCGCGCGCCCGCCGTACGGAGCGGCTTCCTCGAAGAGATCAGAGGCGAGCTTGAGTTCCATAAGAGCCGTATGTGCCAGTTTCGACTGTGGTGCGCGGACGGGGATCAGCGCGAGCATGACCTAACCAACCAAAGAGCTCTCCCGTCAGCAGCGTTCCATATATCCAGCGGTGTTCAATATATCCTAGACTAGAAGTCCCAAGGAAAATAGATCGACGGTATGAGATCGAGACTCACCGACGCCGAAAACGCATGGGTCCACAACACCCAGAACCTCGCTATCCTCGCCGGAAACAACGTGAACTGCTCCCTCAACAACAACAACAAATCACAAGAGCTCCTATACCCCGCCAATATACTCGGCGCATACTGTGACTTCAGCGGGTCGAGCGGTTGGTCGCAGAGCCCTTGCGCAAAGAACGTGCGGTGGGTGTAGATGAGCGCTTCACGAATGCAACATTGAACGTCCAAAGTCAGCGGGATGAAAGGAAGGAAGGCAGGGAGGAAGGAATGAAGGAGACATACTGAAATGGAAATAATTGATGGGCATATAATGTTGCATCGTCACACTCAGACCCGCACCCCTCGGCGGTGGATCGACGGCATATTGTGGCAAGTCCAGGTCCCGCACCTGTCTGTCGACCTCGACGATGACGGAGTACTTTGGCGGGCGCGCTGTGAGAATGCCTGTGACGACGGCAGAGACGCACTGTTTCCCGAACAAAGCTTTCCAGTACGGAACTGACAGATACGGAAGTCAATACCCCGAAGGAGAAAGTTGATATATATAGGGAGGGTGAAGCGTACATGAATGTTGTGGCTTCCCATCATTTGATAAGGTCTGTTCAGTATCCTGCGGAAGCTCACAGTCCACAAAGGCTAACGCGAAAGTTGGCAGGCGGCCCGTCGCAAGACTCTGTATATATTTCGGGGTGAGTCAGACACTTATCAAGCGAGATGGGGAAAAGTGAAAGATACGTACCTGCCAACAGTCAGTGATGAAGAGCTCCCAGAACAAAGCCCTCCGCTTTTGCACTTCGGCCGGAGACAGCTTCCATCTCGCGCAATCACGGTCTGTGGCAGCCAGCCAACAGTGATAGAACGAGTGCACCAATACGTCAGCCTATCAATTTCACCTCATATATGACAGACGAAGGGAAGAACGTACGGAGTCCTATCTGCATGGGTATGGTCGGTAAGCATCTCAGAGTCATGGAGGCGCGCCGTTAGTTGGATGATAAACTCACACTCTGACACAACTTCGCGGCGAGCCCCCAATACGCCCACGTGCTCTCGATACTCGTCTCATTCGCCACCAGGCCATTATAGATCGCCATCATGCTCAACGCCTGGACCGTGCTCACTGCCGGCGCCCTATCCAAAACCGGGTCGAGCGCCAATGCAGCCCTCGTCAACAGGAAATAACGCTCCGCCTCTGGATTGTTAGGTGCAGCCGGAAGATTTTCGTCGACCAGAGCCCCGAAGCAGAAGATGATAAAGAGAAGCGAGAGATCGTGAGGAGTCGGGTCCGGTAGGGAAGAGCTGGAGGTCGATTGAGAGGCACCTCCTGTTGAACCGGGAGTAAACGCCGCAGCAGGAGACTGAGCTGCTGAACTGGGCTGGGCCGATGTACTGCTAGGAGTCTGCCCTTGGGTGTCAGAATTGTTGCTAGGGCTCTGTGCAGAATACGTAGAACCTGAGGCCGAGGGGGAGGAGTAGGTATCTTCGGCTCTGCAGTCCAGCGGATAGAACATAGGAATAAGTTCCTCGTTCAGTTGCCGCTCCTTGACTGCTCCGAAGAACCAAGGCCCAATCTCGAGATAGAGCGCAATCAGTTCGACTGCCCGTGCGTATGGCGGAAGATAGGCCTCCAGAGTGTACCGGGGCATGCTGACAGATGCATCTGGGAAAGCGGACGAAACTTGGAGGACGTGGGTAGGAAGGCCGGTAGATGTTCCCGCAGTAGCGGCTACCTCCGCCAGAGAAGCGACGTTGGCAATGGATGGACTCGACTCGCCGTCTTGAAATCCAGCAGGGCTCCCTTCCGGCGTGTCGCTTTCTCCCTAGACGAGACGATTGAAAAAAGTGAGCGGCATTGCGTGTGAATAGCTCGCAACCAATGGAGATACCTACCAGAAGAAGACTCTGCCGATACCAACCGTCAGCGTTCGCAAGGAGAGCGTATCAGTGTGTGAGACGATCATACCTCCTGACCTGCAGAACGCCCATAAAATGTCGAGCCGCCGTCATCTCTCAGTGCCAGAGTACCAAAAATATCGAGGGACGGGGTGTCGTCTCCATCTCCCTCGCCCTCGCCGTTCGTTTCGCCATCAAGAGGGCCTGCGTTGGGTGCGGCGTGCAAGTCGATGATTGACTTGACTTTGAGGTTTTCACGGCTAAGGAGAGGATGCGGGTCTCGAGAACTGTTGAAGTGGGAGAGCGCGAGAGCATCCTCGAGCTGACGTATCCGTGTGCTCATTTCCGTTATTTTGTTGTGTAATCGGTCGGTGTCGGCCAGAACAAAGCTGCACGGAGAGCGGGAGACTGCACCGTTGATAAAGTCTCGCAGTCCAACAGGGGAGGGGTTCGCTTACCGAGTGCCTTGGCCTGTGACGAGGCTGCCTGGAGAAATTGGAAACGCAGAAGCACCAAAGATCAGCAATGTTCACCGCTACGTCCGAAAGAGGGATACAATTGGATATATTGCGTTTCGGGTAAACACATTGACAGGATGATGGTGAGCGAAGCGATGGCAGAAGATTGCAAGAGACGAGGCGTCGATTACACGGACGAAGCATGACGGAGATAGCAGCGATGACCAGGTGCTCACGGTGTATTGCAAACCGGCTACTTGCTAGAGAATATTATGCACGCACCGTTGGGACAGATAGGAGCACATCCTCTTCGTTTGCAAGAGGAGCACGGTACAGTCTTGTCACATTTTAGCTTGAGCCTGCAGTTTTGAACCATTGTCAGCCCGAGCGAGAGAAGATGGGTGGGTACGCCGTGCGCCAGTTCTCCATGTAACCGTCTGGGGGGTCGCATTGGACGGTAGGAGTTGATTGCGAACGGCAATGGGTCATTACAGACCGTGAACAGACCTTCTACACTCTGCACAACTTATGGCACCTCTCGCACGTTTCCATTCCTGCTCACGCGCCTTTGTCGACGCTGGGTCTTTCTCTTGGGGTACACCGGAGCGAGCGTTCGCGTTCGCCGGCATGGGCGACGAATGAGTCAGTGAATTCTGTGGCGGGAAGACTGGTAGCTCGAGGTTGTTGACGATGACGAGGATGACGACGCGACGGTGGTGGTGGTGTGGACAAGGAAGGGTGCGGGGGTCAAAGTGGGTGATGGGCTCGAGGCAGGTTGTTTATAAAGGACATCGGGACTGGAAGAAGAAATTGGGGAGAGCGAATGAGACTGCCTCTGCAGGCGATCAATTCCCATCCGTGCCCCATTTCAGATCCAATCGGGCGGCGCTCGATCCCGCCCCGACTTCCTTCCTAATTCGATCTCCGCCAACTCAGCGGCACACTCCACGCGGCCTCGACTCGATATTTTGTCAGGATTTACCCCGACTCGCAACTCATGCCATCGTCGTCTGACGAGTCCATTTCCCTCGACATTACTTGCAACTTACACTACAGTCGTCCGAGGCGTTCGGCAACTCGAAATACTGCGCTGAATGATCCAACTTTGCTCTCGACGATCTTCTTACCCAATCGACAGCAATTCCCCCGCAAAACGTCGGTCATTCTTCCACATCCTTCCCCTCGACTTCCTCTTCAGCTGCCCGACTCGTCCCCGCCCCACGCTTCTTTGATAATCTCTGTCAATTAGCAACGCAAGGCTTCCCATACGGACACTTGGCCATTGAAGCTAGGAAGCGCGTAGTGGCACGAAAAGGCTGGCAGCCTTTAATTGCATCGATAGTATATATTGCATTGACGGTGTCCCTGGTGTCCGAGGCCTTCCTGCATATCGCCTCCCGAAGGAACCTGCACAAAGACATCTCCTTTCCCGGAACTGGACGACCTCGATGCTTGCGCGTGCACGGATGTATAAATCGGACTGCACATGCGTCCTTCCTCGAATCCTGCGCTCCGCGGTGCTGTTTATCCCCCTTTGGACCTCGTCGCCATGTTTGCGCTTTCCTGGATTAGGTTTTCGGCTCGTCACTATCGCAACGACTCGTTTGCTTATTGCGCCACTGAACGCATATTTACGACGACTCCTCGTTCTCTCGGCCTGATTATCTCAGTTCCTCTGAGGCGTATTCAGTCTTGGCTCTTCATCAATCTTGAGCTTGAAGGGACCTGACAGGTGAGGTAATCTACGGCTCCGAATGACCTAGCTTGCAACTCGCCGCGGATTTTCTCGTGGATCTCGACCCGCGTTCCCGAATACCAGGCATTCAAATAGACTGTCTGCAAGAGGTAGTCTGCATGCCGAAGCAGGTTGGACAATGGGCGCAAAGAACGACGTTCTTACGGTCTACGGAAGGAAAAGTTCACCCTGCACTTTTGCTTCCGAGCCCGTTTTGTTTTCCTCTTCGGGAACGGTCCTTTGCAGAAGCTTTTGTTGTCGTAGTCGCAAAGTTAGTTGTACGTACGAACGGTCTCTGTATCACTGACCTCGGAGTCGGTATAAATATGCGCGCTTACGCTCCAATGCTTTGAAAGAACCCACTAGAACCAGAACGTCTGAACGAGCGCCACGAATTGAGTATGATCAACGTTTCCCTGGATGACAGAAGATCCATTGCCACCAGGAATCAGTCCACGGATCTTCGCAGGGAAAAGATGCGACGTCGTCGAGGCTTGAGCGGTGCGGACTTCATCGGGCCCGGGTTCGTGGATCTGCATACTCGATACAGTGGCGGACTTGTATAATAGATGCACTGGCTTCGAGAATAACATCGCAGTGAAGTAGACTCGGGAATGCTGCCACAGTTTGAACGCAGTGAACTACATGCAAATTATAATCACGGCGACGCCGCCCATCCATACCTACACACACAACCCGGTCAACCCCTCGGCCAAGCCTCGGGTACGCCACGGTACTAATACCGCATACCACACTTCCTTCCAATTCCTTCCTAGTACTAGTAGCACTCACGAATTTCAAACAAAAAGTCAATCTGATTGGGAATCTCGGAACAGTGAGGGCGAGGCATATGCTTCTCGTCTTCTCGTGCAGCTACTCACCGCGGCCGGTAAGGTCTTTAGTCTAAGCTCGAAGGAGCAAAGAACGAGGTTGAAAGCTTCGAGTTTGATTCCAAACCAGTAAACTGCTGTGACGACATTCGTTGGACTCGGATAGACGCCGCTGTCAACCATACATATCATTGAAAGACGATTCAGCCTAAGACGAGACCATGGTCATCATACTCAGAGAAAACATTCGAGTTCATACCCATTGTCAATCTGTACAGCGCTGCACCGCAGCTGAATCGGACGTTGATTTATGTATGTACACAATGAGCCGCACGAACACGAATACGTACAAAGAGTGTAATTGCCAGTGGTCCAGTCTGTATGCCATGCCGAGAAAGCGAATGTGAAGTGAGCAGTACTAGTGACCCTGAGAGTGAGAAGAGAGGCGCGATCGATTTTTTTCAGTTGAAGGAAAGAGGTTGGACGTCGACGAGCACAGCAAGCACCATCTGAACGCCTGGTCACCTTCTCCACTTCCTTGCGTCGGTGCAGCAAATCAGCACCACCGGCGATGATAGCAGGCCCATAAGTCCTCCATAGCACAGACTCCCCAGCATCTGCGCAAGTCACGACGCTAGGTCTCGCATACTCGGAGGCGGACCGCCCACCGCCACACCACGAGCACCAGCACCACCAAAGACGCGTCCCGCACCAGCACCAGCACCCACCGCTGCGGATGATGAACCAGGGCGGGCAGCATTCCCAAGAGAAACAGCGAAGAATTCCTAGAGTTTCAATAAGGAAGACGAGGACGCGCGTTTTCAATTGAGCGAGGGCGGCGCCAATTTGGGATTCGTGGGTCGTGAGCAGGGGGCGGAGGTGTGATTGGTAGTCTTAGATGTAGGTCGAACCGTGCGTTTGTGGGAGGGCGAGATAGAGGAAAAGAAGCGTTTTGATGAGGTACTTCGTAGAATGGGATCCTGGGGGTTTAGGATTCATGGTTATATTCAAGTTGTGTTGGACGAAGGGGCACGGGAATGGGGTGGGGTAGGATAAAGGCTCGGATGACACTGCATGGATCGCAGTACGGAAAAATGACAAGAGATGGAGATCCGAGAATTCTCGGAACGCACATAAAGCAGGATAGAATGTGGAATGTGTGACGAGAGAGAGACGATTACGCACCATAACACGAACCACTCGTGGACGTACTGAACGCCGATGATGCATCCTAGTACAGACCAGTACATGAGCCTTCGCTCGAGCCCAGAAGCAGGTCTATTGTTGGGTTAGATTATATTGGAGATAGAGAATACGGCGATAGGTAAAGACTCGGATCAACCTTCGATTCTGCGATGAACCATCTGTAGCAAGTACCTGGCACTGCAGGCTACAGCATCGCTGTCTCGTCCAAGGCTTCTCGTTACGACTCGCGTCCACAAAAACAAACGTTGGGTGTGCCGCCAAGTACCTACACATATCACTCCGAGTCAGAATTCGGTGAGATACTCTTCCGAATTAAAGTAGAACAGGAGGTGAAAGGAGGCGGGGCTTAAGGTTGCCACAGAGTTCATGCCCCGCATATGCCATGCGCCTCTACTGACCGTCAGGTTGGGTCTCCGCAGGTCTCCGCTTCGTCCACGCCACCGATACGGGTAAGGTAGCAGGGTGTGTTAGGGTGCATTGCGCGCTCCATCCTAACAATGTAACATGTACTCGCAATTCATGCCCATCAAAACCTATACAACGAATCATACCCGTCATCTGCGAAGGTTTTCGGCGAGGTACGCCTATGCTCTCTATGTACACGCATTGGCACTCGCTCATCACTAGGACCACGCCACCATAGTTTGCCTTCATCTCCGCTCTTCTGCTCATAGAGACGGGCGATACAAGAGCTATAAATGCTATCCGATGCCGTCCGTGCGAGTACATAGCCTCCATGTAACACAGCTCGAGGTTCACACGCTCTGAACGATACGCTCTGTCCCAACTCTCTCTCTCTCTCTCTCTCTCTCTCTCCCATACCACCACCATCACTTCTGCACCACACAACTCTCGCTTTCACCCCGCTCTCATCATGTCTATCCGACAGGCTGGGGTAGATACATTTCACAAGATATGGGACGATGCCGTGGAGAAGTACAAGAACGAGTCCGGAAACACAATAGGAAATCCAAGCAATATTCCTAACGACATGGAGGGTCTCATGAAGAATGTGGACGAACGCCAGAAAGATTTTACTGCCTTCAGAAAGAAGAGAAAGCAGATCTTTGACGTTCTCGATCCTCTGGTCAATCTCATCAAGCGCTTCGCGGACACGATGGGCGAAGGAGCGGCGCTTGCACCGGTCAGTGGTTATCTTCCTCGTATCAGTCGTATCCAGACGCTAACCGTACGCTGTCTTCACTCAGCATGCATCAGTGGCGAAACCCATCTTCTTTGCAATCAGCGGACTTATTGCAGTACGTCCCTACCTTCTCGGTTTACCTTCAACCATTCGAGAGTAACTCTGGTTCAACGTATCGTTGTCTATCAGGCTGCCAAAGACGTCGAGAAGAGCTATGATTCCATCATTGACTTGTTCGAGAGTCTTTCCTACATGCTTCAACGCTACGAGATCCATCTTGTGCACGAACCCACGCCGGCGATCAGGGAGATCATGGTACAGGCCCTTGCGCACATGCTCACTATACTCGGACTGGCGACCAAGCGCATCAAGAATGGACGAACACGTGAGTTTATTCTATCATCTACTTTGTATCAACTCGTGTAACCGCGCATCCATTTTGCATAGTGCAATTTTTCAAGGCACTGGTAGGGAAGAACGGCGACGTACAGCAAGCTCTCGATAAATTAGCGCGATTGACCAGTCAAGAGCATCAGCTAGTCTCCGCGACGACACGCGTCGTGACCAACGACATTCTGAGCAAGCTGTGTGAGCTCGCCGTGGGTGCGTGGTATCACCCCGTACATTTAAACAATCTTGCTAATAATTCAGTCTCCAGAGGGATCCGACGATACGAGAAATATGTTGATCAATATTAGCGAGGCTTTTACGAGGCTGCACGGTCAGTCTTTGCCAGTAATGGTTGTATATGAAACTGACGTCCTTCGCAGACGATTCATCTTCATCGCGCTCCGCACTGGAGGAGATCCGGTCCGCTGTTTGCCGCGAAGACAGCCGGCTCAGGGCTCTCGAGTGTGAATGTCTACATTGCTTGGGCACGATCAACATATTGACCTAGGGCGCATGTCCATTCTATAGACAATCAAGAGCGAAAGGAACTGGTCGACTGGCTGTCTGCTCCGGAAGTTTCTAGGAATCAGAACGCGGCACGCGAGAAGCGCATGAGCGGGTCTGGTGCATGGTTCATTGAGTCTTCCACCTTTCTGAATTGGAAGAATGAGGATGGATCGGCTATGTGGCTGTCGGGTGGTCGTGAGTTATGCTTTCTCCATGTACTTGCTGCTCGACTATTGACGTATGTGGGCGTGCAGCGGGCTGGGGCAAGACCGTTCTCAGGTGAGTTCATGAAGGTTTGATGGCTCCTTTGCTCGCTAAATACTTTCATGGGTTCACCTTACTAGCTCTACCGTGATTGACATGCTCGACTATGTTGTCGCCACCAAACCTCGAGGGTCTGCTGCTCTCGCTTATCACTACTTTGACTTCCGTGATCCCGCAAAGCAGACTTGCGAGAGCCTGATTCTCTCACTCATCAGGCGGCTTCTTGATCACTGCCCCGATATCCCGGATACTCTTCGGAGCCTTCACCAACAGTGCCTCGGGCAGAGAGGCTTCTCACTTATAGGATTAAAGTCCACTCTTCAAGACATGCTCGAGTCCTTTGAGATCAGCTATCTTGTCATAGACGCTCTCGATGAGTGCGCGACAGATCAGTGGAGCAATGTCTTCCAGTTTCTGACAGATTTATGTGAATGGTCGCTGTGTTCAAACACTCATGTGCTCCTGACGAGTCGCCCAGAGCACGATATCAAACAGCGTCTTGACCGTCTAATTCCTTCTGCATCACGGATTCAACTTGGTACTGAGCTCGGGCCTAGCGATGATATCCGTCGCTACATTAGTTCTGCGATACATAAGGAGCACTCCAATTTTCGAAGATGGCCACCCAATGAGCTAGCCGAGATTGAGGACACATTAGTCCGAGGTGCTCATGGCATGTACGTTGATATTATCATTAGTTAATCTATTCAATGCTGATGTTGAATGATGTTTTCTGTGTCAGGTTTCGCTGGGTGTACTGCCAGCTTGAAGAACTCCGTAAATGTGTTGGTCCGGCATCTCTCCGTCAAGCTCTCCACACTCTGCCTGAGACACTCGATGAAACTTATGAGCGTATTCTGAAGAGCATCTATGATTCACCAAGCCGAAAATATGCTCGACAAATGTTACTCTGGCTAGCTTTTTCGGTAGAACCTTTGTCTGTTAAGCAGGTTGCAGAGACCTTAGCATTCTCCTCTGAGGAGGACCCATCATTTGTTGCTGCTGATCGCCTTCCAAACTCAGAAGATGTGTTGGGCATATGCTCCACACTAATAGTTTCACTCACATCTGATGGCAAGAATACCCTTCAGTTAGCCCATTTTTCGGTCAAGGAATATCTTGTTGCAGAACGCATTAGAAGCAGTGCTGCATCACACTTCTACCTGGAGGCTCAACTTGCTCATGCAGCCATTGTTCATGCTTGCTTGGTGTATATCATGCAGATATCAGAAACACCACCTAGTCATGCAATCTACTTCCCCCTATTTTCCTACACAGCTCAATATTGGTCACTACATGCATCACAAGTGTCTTATGCTTCTTCCCTTAATAAATCTACCATACTCTCATTCTCCATTTTTGCTAAGGAGCACAGTGATTGGTATAATATGTATTGGGGACCTCAATGGGATTATGCTCAGAGGGACAGACTCAAAGTGGGAAATTGTTTATACTGTGCAGCATTGCATGGCTCACTGCCAATAGCCTCCATTCTGCTTGAGAATGGGGCTGACGCAAATGCACAAGATAAGGCTGGTGGGAGTGCCATCCACACTGCATCAGCGAACGGTCACCAAGCCATTGTGCAGTTACTGCTTGAGAATGGGGCTGACGCAAATGCACAAGATAAGGCTGGTATGAGTGCCATCCACACTGCATCAGTGATGGGTCACCAAGCCATTGTGCAGCTGCTGCTTGAAAATGGGGCCAATGTGAATGCACAAGACGAGGCTGGTGGGAGTGCCATCCACACTGCATCA
>NW_006763136.1:1334457-1335046 GCF_000264905.1 Stereum hirsutum FP-91666 SS1
CGCAAAATGCACAAGATAAGGCTGGTGGGAGTGCCATCCCACCCTGCATCAGCGAAACGGTCCCCAAGCCATTGTGCAGTTACTGCTTGAGAATGGGGCTGACGCAAATGCACAAGATAAGGCTGGTATGAGTGCCATCCACACTGCATCAGTGATGGGTCACCAAGCCATTGTGCAGCTGCTGCTTGAAAATGGGGCCAATGTGAATGCACAAGACGAGGCTGGTGGGAGTGCCATCCACACTGCATCAGCGAATGGTCACCAAGCCATTGTGCAGTTACTGCTTGAGAATGGGGCTGACGCAAATGCACAAGATAAGGCTGGTGGGAGTGCCATCCACACTGCATCAGCGAACGGTCACCAAGCCATTGTGCAGTTACTGCTTGAGAATGGGGCTGACGCAAATGCACAAGATAAGGCTGGTATGAGTGCCATCCACACTGCATCAGTGATGGGTCACCAAGCCATTGTGCAGCTGCTGCTTGAAAATGGGGCCAATGTGAATGCACAAGACGAGGCTGGTGGGAGTGCCATCCACACTGCATCAGCGAATGGTCACCAAGCCATTGTGCAGTTACTGCTTGAGAAT